>NC_050460.1:36326463-36626463 GCF_903995425.1 Onychomys torridus
AGATATTTAAGAATCTATCAAAGATGTGCCTTTGCTTTATTTTAATATTAGGCTTCAGAAATAACAGAAAATTAATACTGGATAAAAATAGCATAAAGTTATCATATCCTTTAGGTGATGTCTTTTGTATCCATAATATTAATTTATTGTAGCTCCTTGTGTGTTTCTCCAGTGTACCTTAGCAAGGAGTGTCATATAGTATTGGAAATAAGAGAATTAAAAAGCATTTCATGGAATAACTTTCACTGAAAGAAATTCAAGTTTAGGAGTGCTTCATTAGCACATCATCATCAAGATGGGAGAAACTGTCTTTCTGCATCTCCAGAATTGAGATCAAGCCATCAAAACCCATCACCAAATCTTACTGGGTTTAGCTTATGATACAACAAAAAGCCAGCAGAGTGTCACTAGCTAGATCAGGGTTGGGAAAGCAACCTGGTGAGCAAGAAAGGCAGCTACAATGAACCATTGTGAAGACCTGAGTTAAACCATTACAAATAAAAGTGACCTACAATGGCAAGTTGAGTATTCTGTAGCATTTGGTTATACTTCACTGGTCTTAAATCAACATCTCCTTCCTAAATTTTTGTTATTAACATTTCATATTTATCTAAGTAAATAAACAGAGGAATCAGAGAAGTATAGAGTCTCACCCACCAAGCTCTCCATGGGACTGTGTCTGTATATCAATACTTTAGTGTTTCCTAACATCATAAATGTCTCATGACACACAGCTGTACTTATTAGTAAAACTAGAACACTGAATGGGACTCATGCACTTTTAGTTAGGGTACCAATTGCCTGAGTATGTAAACATAAAACTGATTTCAATTTGCATTGGAGCTTGTAAAAATAAAGTGGATCTTAATGTACTTTTAAGTAAAATCTTAAAATTCAGCCACTAAAGTTTAATATACACTATTACTACTTGAGAACAATTTAATATGTCTACATCAAATTTACATAGTAGAAAAATAGTCACATAGCAGACAATTTACTTGAAGATGATTAAAATTCTGCTCCTTAAAATAGAACAAAGATCATGCAATGTTAGTGTTGGTCTTCAGTCAAGTGGAAAGAATTTGCCAGAAAAAAAAAATAAGTATATTTACTGACCCTTTCTCTGGTTTTCTGTGCTTCCTCGAAAATAACTTGAGAGAATAGTGTTACCTACAGGGGGATGAGCTTCACATAGTCACAGTTTCTAGCAATGTCACTGAACTGGCACTATGTAAAGGGCGCTGGGACTCAGAAAAAGTGAGCTGGAACTTTTGGAGTTCTGATACTAGGAAGATACTTCATTCAAGTTGCGACTTGTCTTGGACTCTATTTGTAAATATGAATCCACGTCCTAGTGTGTTCCTGTTAGTAAACTATAATTCCTGTTTCTGCTTTTGTTTTTTGATATCAACCTGCTGTTCTTCAGAGCAGTCAGAAAATTGGGAGACCAGGAGAGAAGAATAAAGAGGCTTTAAGTATGGGGAGAAGGAGAGTGAAAGATATATGTGACATAGAAATGAAAAGGGGAATGGAATATGGGAGTGGGAAAGATTCAGGGGGAAGAGGAGTAGGGAAGAGAAGGAGTAGTGGGGAGGCCAAATAAAGCCAACGTGACATGGAAAGGCCACAAGGAACTTGCTATTTTGCGTGTTAATATTGAAGAAGATGAGGTGATTGTGTTTTTTTTTTTTAATATATTTTGAGGGTTCTACTACTGGTTTCCTTCACAGCTCCCTCCTGTCTGAAGAGAGACACACACAGTCTCCTAGCACGTTGGCCTCCATATTCACAGTATTTCATTAGGACATTGACAGCACATGACAGTAGACCAAGGTCACAGCATGGCTGAAATTTGTAAAAAAGGTAGTTGCATTGGACTTTTTAATTTTTTCACTTCCTTCAGGCACAGCCTTAAGTGGTCAACCAGTTTACTGTCTTGGCCCTTGTCAGCCTCCATAACAAAACTCCAACAAGGATGGTGCACGTGAGGGCTAAAGGTATTGTGAAGGGTGAATATCCAAGATCAGGGAACTGGCTGATGCTGAATTTGGGGCCAACTTCTTTGTCTGAACACATCTCTGTCTTTTTCTTATGTGTGACAGAGGCTAGGGAGCACTTAGGTTTCCATTTATAAAGGCACAGCCTATTCCTGAGGGTTCTGCCCTTAATATGTCATCATTTTCCACAGTCCCATCTCCCAGTAGCACCCCAAGTGTGCTTCATAAGAGCAGAGACACAGTCATTCAAACTACAGGACCCAGGTTCCTATTGAGATTGCTAACCCCTCTTTTCAACCCACTGATCCATCTCCTCCTGAGAACTTCAGGTCCTAGCAGAAGGAGTTCTCTAAATGGTCCCCTCCTAGGTTCAAAGGCTGAGGGAGTACAGTTGCTTACACTCATTGATATGACTGTGACTTCCCCTAGGGAGGCAGAAGGATTTCAACTCTCTGGATTTGGCTACTTTGAGTGCTTTGTTTCAGCTCAGTTTTCCAAAGACTTAGAAGGGCAAGGGATGCAAGCCTGTCAATGCCTTCAATCAGAGAATCATTACAGAATGCATCGTTGGAAAATTTAATTTGTGTAAACAGTGGTTGAAAAGTAACTACTTCCTCTTGGAGTGAGGACCTTCTTTCATTGTTGGGCTTGGTGATATGATACACACACATGGAACAGAAAAGCTAATTTTCCTTTTTATGACACCAGCTATTGGTAAACTGTTTAGTTAGCTGTACTGACAATTGATAATTGCCAGTTTCTACAGCTACATAATGACAACACATGATGGTGTGTGGGTAGCCTAAAAAATGTCTGATAGGACAGACATGGTGGTTCAACTGCAACCCCAGAAGGTGGGAGGCAAAGACAGGAGGGCTTATGTTCAAGGCTTCCCTGATTTAATAACTAATGCTTGCCTAAAATAACTAAGCAAATATATAACCAATATTGCATGTGAGAGATAGGATGGTGCAAGTGAGGGCTAAAGGCATTAATGTCTCTCCCAATCTAAGAGTCAATCATTGCATGATAGAAACCATCTTTCTATGGGGCATTAGAAACCACCTACAACATCTCTATTTATTCAGGAAAAAACAGTAATTTTAAGGAACTTCTCAGAGATATTAAAATACAACAAAATACACACTTTAGAAATTAGAATTGATGACTGGAGAGATGGTTCAGCTGCTAAGAGCACTGGCTGCAAAAGCAGAGGACCCAGGTTCAATTCCCAGCTCCCATATGGTGACTCATAATCATCTCTAACCCCAGTTCCAGGTGATTTCACTCCCTCTTCTGGCCTTCTTGAGTACTGCATGGCCGTGGTGCCAATACACATGCAGGCAAATTACTCATAAACATAAAATAAAAATAAACTTAAAAAGATGGGAATAATAATCCAGAATTAAAACCAGAAAAATGTTCTTTTTATCAATGTAATATTGTCAAATATTTAAGTGTCATATACTAGTTTCTTAACAAGAGGCATAAGCAATTATTATAATGCAATCTAACATAGTTTCAGTTCAATCTCAACTGTGTTCACACACTTCTTCCAGGTTTTCTTCTAAGGGCTGGCTAACTAATTTGCATACAATATCAGTATGATTGCTTCCACTTTAACCATGTTTATTATTTTCTTCCCTGAGTTTAAGCTTCCCTTTGGACTTAATACTTTAACCAAGGCATGGTAGCACCTGTCTTTAATCCCAGCTCTCTGCAAGGCTAAGACAGGATGACTGCAAATCCAAGACAGGATGACTGCAAATCCAAGGACAATCAGAATTATAAATAGAGTCTGAGGCTACTTGAGAAACCAACCAACCAAGACCTTGTCTCAAAATAAAATTTAAAACAGCAAAATAAAAAGTTGGGTATAAGGCTCAGTGGTAGGTTTACCTCCCAAGGTCTTAACTTATGCCAAAAAATATTGTTGCTTGTTAAGCATAACAGATGTCATCAGGTACATATGTACATAGGCTTTAAGGCATCAAGATTTTTTTTAAAACTAAAACTTTATTATGAAAAACTTGAGAATACTGTTTCTTTTTATTTGCAATACATTTAAAAAGCTACAGTGTCTATGTGTGCCTGTTCATTTTGTAAGTTGACATTTTCAGAAATCCTTATGTTGATCCATGTCCTCAGTGCCAGATGCCCGGGTTTGCATCCAGCGCATGTTCTGCACTACTGTGTAGGTATGGGATAATAACTATGGTGTCATTACAGAGAATGGCATCAACACAACACCATGCATCATGATCAAGGAGTTGCTAACAATGGAACAATACCAAGTACAATGGCTGTGGACAAGCAAGAGGATGTGAAAACTGAAAATTTCAAAAAAAAAAATGTAGTTTGATTGACATCAAATATCTTTTGGAATTGTTTTTCTCAAGTAGAAATGGCTATCTTACATTGGATTTTTTTTTTTCTTTCTAGAAAAATAAGGTATCTGTTTCTCCTTAGAAACCATCATTCATTTTTTAGACTGCATATACACAGCTTTCACCAGTGTCTTTGAAGCCATACAAGATAGAGGGAGACATTTTACCTTGAGAGGTTAGTGCTGACTTGGCATAGAGGATTCTGCTTGTGATCAAGACAGCTTTGGTTTCCAGTTTATTAGACTGAGAAATCCCTTTCTTGACCTATGCCCGAGTGCAATAGACCCCTGTTTAAGTAAAAACACAGGAAATGACAGGGAGACAAGGCTGGGACACCTGTCTGGGCCACTGTTGACCCATCATGCTTAACTAATTTCTCCCTGACCTCTGACCCAGATTTCCACAGCTCCCAAGGGATTTGTATCTTTCGTCCAACAGCCCCTACACCTGCAACTGATTAACAAAACACAACTCAACTTTGTTATCTGATGAACTGAACTTCCTAAGTTAGCAAGACAATTGTTTTATTACTGTATTGACAAATTGTCCTATTAACAACCAGCTACTACGAAAAATCAATTAAAATCTTGGCCGAGAAATTCAAATATAGTTGGAAACATAAAAATGGAAACTAAATAGTGAGCTAATAGTCTTTTTTTTCATAACATAGTTCATCATGTAGTAGCAGCCACATCAAAACTAGAAATTTGTGTTGAAAAGAAGGATGTTAAATTATAAGGAGACATATGGAGCTGCCCGGTGTTTAATTTCATTTTATTTCATGCTGATGTACTCCTCAACACTTATGTGCACAACAATACTGCATGTGCTTCTCTCCAGTCCTGTAGCTAAACAGCGTAATGTTAGTGACATTCAGTACATAATCCTGTAAAACATTTGGTAGGTAGAGTGAAGATACACCCTCTTAGAAACGTTGGCCATAAACATACTATAATTCACTTGTTTAGTTTACAACACTGGTCATAGATTTCGAATATGAATAGAGAATTCCTTGACAAGGGAATTTAAGGCCCATGAGAATCTTGCATCACAACATTTAAAAAAAAAATCCTTTATCAGAAGAAACCTTCCTTTTCTCAGAGTAGGTCACAGAGAAAACTTGATAAACTCTTTGTATTTACTTCTATCTACCCCTGAGAAACTTTAAGCACCCCCCCCCATTTAATAAAATCAGGTATCACATATCAAAAGAAATATTAAGAATCACTGAACTGGGCCAGGCAGTGGTGGCTCATACCTTTAATCCCAGCACTTGGGAGGCAGAACCAGGTGGATCTCTGTGAGTTCAAGGCCAGCCAGGTCTACAGAGCAAGAGCCAGGACAGGCACCAAAATTACACAGAGAAATACTGTTTCGAAAACAACAACAACAACAAAATCCCCCCAAACAAAACAATCACTAAACTGAACCTCAAAGATTATTTCAGAAAAATAATAATCAGGAAAAATAATTCTTGAATAAGAGACAAATGAATCTTAATGACAAAAGTATACTTCCAAAATATGTTACATTCAATGGCTTAAAAGTCCTCAAGTCTGTAAGTGATGCTTTTAAGGATGGGGTGAATCAGTTTCCCCTAGTCACTGATGAACTCCATGGGAAATGCATAACTTACAAATTTGAAGGAGAAGAAAGAGTAATTTTGCCTGTGAATGTGAGCCCATGTTTAATAAAGTCAGCATTATCTCTCCCTGTGAGGGCTGATGGCTACAGAAAGCATACATTTGTCTGAGTGACGCTGGATCTCCGTCATTCACATAAGTGACAGAGTTTCTCTGTGATGCCGTCAGTCAGCTCTGAAGAGAGAATGTTGACATTCAGCTAAAAGGATAGTTTAGGAGCAGAGAGATGCTGACTCGGATGCTGAGGGGGACAGTTAACACAGAGAAAAGGTGGTCCAGATCAGAAGGGCTGCTGTCAATCTCTCACACCCGTGTTGCAAGTAAGCACTGCACCAAAATCTGACTGCCACCCTACAGTGCATCCAGCCAATGATTCCTGATTGTATTCCAGGTGCTTTCACACATAGCCCTTTCCTAGCTTCAGTAGCTCACTCCACTTTCCTCATGCAGAGTACCTTTTTTTTTTCTTTTATCAAGAAATTTTTTATTCATTTTACATACCAACCAAGAAGTATCCTAAAGCCCTCTGTTGAGAAGTATTCAGACATTAAACATCAGGTTCTAAACAATTTGACACTATGGTCAACCACACATGGGATTCATCATATTTTCTCTGTTTGGTTCCAGCTCCTGGCCCTCAGAAGTTCCCTACATGATACATCATCATCCTCAGGCTCTCTCAGGCTCATTACATTGTTCTGCATATGTATCATTTCCACCTCAACCTACATCTAAACCCTACTGAACTTCTAAGACTAACATATTCCATCTCTACCAGAAGTAATACTTTTCACTCCTATGAGAAGTCTATCACTTCTCCAGCACCCCAGTAGTTGAAATTCACATACTTACATATTTCACAAAACCATGTCATCCAAGGGTATAGATAAACAAACACAGGAACATAACATAAGGATTGTTGCAGAATGCTCCAGTCCCTCATCAAACTCCCCAACCCAAATTGTATAAATCTCTTGAATGAAGGGTAAGCCACATACACCTGAGGAATGATGCCACAATAACATTATAGACATACAGTGTAAATTCACTTCTCAGCACCAATGGCTCAGGAGTTATGCACCAAAAGTGCTTACGAAACAGGAATAGAGAGATACTTCTAGGGTCAGTGAAATCGATGGCAAGCTTAACAACCTGAGTTCAGCACCTGGTATCCTCATAGTACATTGTTCTAAACAGTAGATTTTCATTCTATTTAGGGTTGATTTGTACTCAATACATACACATATATATGTATATGTGTATACACACACACACACACATATATATGTGTGTGTGTGTGTGGTGTGTGTGTGTGTGTGTGTGTGTGTGCATGTATATAAACCCATGTGTGCACAAAATGTTGTTTCCTGTTTCAGCGATTATAAGTTATATAAAATTGAATACACTAGTGAAAAAGATCTCCTTGAGAAAATGTTCTTATCCCATGTGGATTTATACCAAGAAATTAGACTGCTGAATTACACATTAGTTAGTCTTACTTTTACTTTTTCAGTGTCTTCACACTATGTGCTATAAAGGGAAAAATAGTTTATATCCACACCAACATGGTTTGGGGTATTTTTGTCACACCCTTGCTTATATCTTTTGACTTCTTGGTAACATTCAACTCCCTTTAGGCTTTGATTTGCAACTCCTCATAACTAAAGGTGCTGAACACTTCCAAATGTACTTGCTAAATACCTGTACATAATCTTTGCCTTGTTTATTCAGGTCTCTTTTCTATTTTCTAAATAAAATTATTTAGATAATTTTTGTGATTTAATTATAAATTATAGAGGTAAATCTTTTATCAAATACTGTGTGTAAATAGTTTCTAAGATATGTAGGTTTCTTCTCCTTTTTAAGGCAGGAGATAATTTCTTTTAAAAAAGATTTTTCATACTACATAGTTGTTTTTTTTTTATGTTTTTCTCCTATCCCAGCTCCTAGCTTATCCTATCTCCCTACCAACCCCGAAATATGTCCACTTTCTCTCTCTCTTCCCCACTCCTCCTCTCCTCTCTCTTTATCTCTTTCTAAACAAACAAACAAATAAACAAACAAAAAAACCAAAGCCTAAAAAAATGAAAATCAAACAAACAAGCAAAAGGCCAATAAGACTAAAAAGGCCAAAGCAAAACAAAATAAAGCAAAAATACCACTGAATTTGTTTTGTTTTGGCCAACTGCTTACTCATGGGCATGGGGCCCACACCTACAATACTCCACTGTATCAAATCAGTCCCAATGGATTTTCCCTTTGCCAGAAGATATCTATTGCAAATAGTTTCTTGGTTAGGGGTAGGACCCTGTTTCCACTTCCTTCTCTCAGCACTGGGACACTTTCTGGCTTGAACCTATGCAGGTCTTGTACAGGAAGCCACAGTCTCTGTGAGTGCATATGTCCATCATTCATTCATTGCTGGTAATAGTGTCACTTGCTGGTACAGTTTCCTAGGCATTAAATCACACCATTTGAAATGAAAACATCTTTTTCTTCCATTCCACTTTTGATGCTTTTAATACCTTTCCTCACTTTAATACTAGTCGTGCTGAGTTGAATAGAATTGGCTTCCTCGTGTTGCTCTCAATCTTAATGGAAAACTTGCAACTTCCCACCACTGAGCATGATGCTGGCTGTGGAGTTGTGAATACATAGATAGCCCTTATTGTGTTGAGGCATATTCTTTACATATCTTATATATTGAGTCTAGGAAGGATATTAAATTGTCAAGCAGCTTCTCTGCTTTCTAAGTGGTAACTCTATCATTTTATCCTTATTCTGTTAATCTGGAGTATCATAATTTTTTTATTTGCCTAGGTTGAGCCATCCTTGTATGCTAGGGTTGAAAGCCACTTACTTGGTCATGTTATATAATCATTTCAATGTATGGTTGAATTTAGTTGTTTTTTTTTTTTAATATTTTGCTGAGATTGCTTTTGCCTGAATTTATCAAACATAATGGTTAATAATTTCCTTTTCTTTCAGTACTCCTATCTAGGTTTTGTTTCACTGTAATCTGACATTGTAAAAGCTGTTTTGAGCCTGGCAGTGGTGGTGCACACCTTTAATCCCAGAAATCAGGAAGCAGAGTCAGGCAGATCTCTGTGAGTTCGAGGCCAGCCTGGTCTACAGAGATCCAGGAAAGGCACAAAGCTACATAGAGAAACCATGTCTCAAATAAATAAATAAATAAATAGATAAATAAATAAATAAATAAATAAGTAAGTAAGTAAGTAAGTAAGTAAGTAAGTAAATAAATAAATAAATAAAAGGCATTTTGAATTATTCTTTCTTTGTCTGCTTGTTTTGAAGAATTTAAAAATTGTTTTTATTAACAGTGATGTAAAACCAGCTACTCCAGAGACTGAGACAGGAAGATGGTGAGTTTGATTGATGGGTTGACACCTACATTAATTTTTTAAAATGTTAAAAAATTCTGTTCTTTTTTCTAATTGTCAGTATATGGTATCATTGAAGTTTGTAAGTTTTTGGATCTTAACTGGTAGGAGACTTTGAATTATTTATTAAATTTCCTTACTAATTGTTTAATGAATATTTCCTGTTTTGTGGATTTAGAAGTGATATGTTATAATATATCTAGGAGTTTATCCATGTGTCTGAGCTGATCAGATTTGTTGCTCTGCTCATGTCTATAGCAGTAGGTATGATCCTTTGTACAGGACTAAGTTACAATGTCTTTCTTCTCCGACTTTCAGTTTTTTTGCATATAAGCTTGTCAATTTTTGTTCAACTTTTAAAAAAAGAACTAAGAAATACTGTTTGTTGTTTTTTGTTTCCTTCCTTTCTTCCTTCCCCACCCCCACCTCCCTCCTCTCCCCATCTCTCTCTCTCTCACTCTCTCTCTCTCTCACACTCTCTCTCTCTCACACACACACACACACACACACACACACTATATAGATCAGGCTGGTCTTGAACTCAGAGATCTGACTGCCTCTGCCTCCTGAGTAATGAATTTAAAAGTGTGTGCCCCTAAGACCAGCTAGTTTTGTTTTTGTTTCTATTATATTTTTTGTTTCTGTTTCATTTATTGTCGCTCTAATTTTGTTATTTTCTCTCTTTCCCTAACTTGGGGCTTAGCTTACTACTTTTTCTGTTGCTTGTCCTAAGATACTAGGGCATTTGCCATCTCCTTTCTCTTTAGTATTAGTGTTTAGTGATATAAACTTCCCTGTTCAAACTGTCTTTATTATATCACATTAATTATGGCCTGCTGTGTTTCCATTTTCTTTGTCTCAAGACAATTAACAAATTCCTTTTTTATTTCTTCTTTGACCCATGTTCAGGATGGAGTATTGAATTAATAGTATGTTTTCTTTTTCAA
Source organism: Onychomys torridus (assembly GCF_903995425.1). Classification (NCBI taxonomy): domain Eukaryota; kingdom Metazoa; phylum Chordata; class Mammalia; order Rodentia; family Cricetidae; genus Onychomys; species Onychomys torridus. The sequence goes on from NC_050460.1 coordinate 36,336,839, forward strand.
TTTTTTACCTGTGATTCCATCTAATTTTCATACCATTGTAGTTATAGAAAGTTGTTGATATATTTGTCTCTTATTATCATTGCTGACTTAAAAATCTATTTTGTCTGCTGTGTTAGATGTCATTCCATTACTAAAACAAAGGCCTGGAAAGAAATATTTATTTAGGTCACTATTTCAGAGGGTCATTCCTGTAACTCAATTCTTTTGTCTAGGCAGCATGTCATATTTGGGGGCAGTAGTAGAGTGAGTTGCTTACCTCATGATAGCCAACAGAGAGCAGAAGGGACTGGATAGTCTACATCAAGCTTATGCCCTCAATAGCTTAACTTCCTTCCAGTTGACCCATCTTTCAAAAGCTACACCACTTTCTAATTGTGGTAATCTGGAGACCAAGCCTTCCACACACAAGCCTTTGCAGACACTTGTTATCTAAATCAGTTGTTTGAATGTGCAATTCCTTATCCTTCCTAGGCTCCTGTGTTAGAACACTTGGTCCTGGGCTAATGATGTAGTTTGGATTGTTCTGGAACCTTTAGGCAGGCAGAAGCTTGATGAGACAAACAAGTCACTGGGTTCAGACTTTGAGGGATATTCTTCTTGTTCTCTCTGCTTCCTGACTGAGAAGACAATGTAGACATGCCTTCCACACTATGGTGGATTGGAAGCCTTCAAACCATGGGCCCCAATAAATCCATATTCCATTAAGTTGCTTCTAACCAGCTATTTGATCACACCAACATGAGAAGTAATGAGTACAACACCTTGGCTATCATTTCCACAAGAGCCTGTAAACCTTCACTTTCGGGGAGTATATGTGTTTAAAGCTGAAGTCAATCAGCATCTTGGGTGTGGTCTGGTAGCTATCACAGGGTGAGGCTTGTTCTCCTGTATTGCTCTTGTTCTTATGATCGTCAGGCAGTTTTGTGATTTGGTTAGAGACTTCCATTCCTTCCCTAGCTGGAGACTTTTCCATAAAGTTGAACTTCTGTTAAATGCCCTTTCCTGTAAGGCTTGTGTTTATTTAAGAAAGTCCTTATCTTCCTTCAATCCTGTTTTCTGGAACTATTTTTTTTTTCAACTTGGTTTTGTTTTATCTGAGGCAATGTCTCACTACAGTGCTCAGGCTGACATAAAATTATCATTCTGTCTTATTCTCAGAATGCTTGGGGTACAGGCATGTGCTACTGTGCTGCCACACCTGGCTTTTCCTTCATTTCTACAAAACAGCTTTGACAAGTAAAGTCTATGTGGTTGGAATTTTTTTTCCTTTCAACACTTTGTCTATTCACTCTGTTGACTTGGAACCAAATCTTGCTGAGCTATTCTCCATTAGTCTTATGGACTTGAGCAACTTTTTGTTCTGTTTAGTAGGAACCTTCCTTCCTTCCTTCCTTCCTTCCTTCCTTCCTTCGTTCCTTCCTTCATTCCTTCCTTCGTTCCTTCCTTCCTTCATTCCTTCTTCCTTCCTTCTTCACTTCCTTCTTTGCTTCTTTCCCATTTCTTGCCTCCTTATTTATTTTCTTATCCTTCTTCCTTTTGTTGACAATCTGTTATAATCTTACCATATTCTTTGGATTGACCCTTATTGGAGATATTTGAATTTGGTTTATGTGGAAATTTTTCAACAGATTTTTAAAAAATAACTCTTACTAGGTGTAGTGGATAGGCATCCCAGCATTGGCCTGGAAGTTCCAACCCCCACTGAGGCTTCGGTAATGGTCACACCCACAAGGCGGGGCAGAGGAGGAAGCAGAAGACGAAGGATCGGGAAGAACTCACTCTCTTGGTTCCGGGACGCCGGACGCGAGAGGTGGACCGAGCAGAGTTCTCCAGAGAACGCCGCCGCCGGACTACCCTCTACCTTGCCAGACTCTGCGACCTACCCCTTCATTTGTAAGTTACCCCACAAAATAAACTTCCCTTTTAACTACGTGGAGTGGCCTTAATAATTCCACCAATAACTAGGCATATAGTCTTGTCAAGTGATGTTCTTACAATGTGTGTTATGTCATTTGGAGTACTTTTTTTAACCCCGAGAATTTGTTTGACTTTTTAACATGATTTCTATTTCATTCTTAAATGTCTACTATTTCCCTTAAATTCCTTGTTTCATTGAACTTATTTGTCTATGTATTTAGCAGAACTTCTTCTGGACAATTATTTTGTGAAGTCATTTTGTAAATCTCCATGTCTTTGGAGTTAGTTACTGGAGTATTATTACTTTCCTTTAGAATGTTTCTGACACTCTGTGTCTCTTGATGATGACTTGTTTGTGTTGGATTTGAAGGAAGCAAACCCTCTGGATAGAGACCTTGAGGCTCAAGCTGTGTGTGTGTGTGTGTGTGTGTGTGTGTGTGTGTATGTGTGTGTGTGTGTGTGTGTGTGTGTCTGTGTCTGTGTGTCTGTGTGTTTAACAACTTTACATCTCTCATTCCATTTTAGGGTATCATTCTTAAGATTGTATGAATTTTTGGGACCTTAAATATCCAGACCACATTTTAGAAAGTATTTTTAAAAATTTTACTCTGCAACTTTACAATGGTGATGCTATAAATGCTTAAGTCTGTTTATTCCAATCCTGTAGTTCATACTGGCTGGTCTATACCAAAGATTGGCATTCAGTGCTCACAGGGCATGTTCATGGTGATATCTCTGGTGGAGCCTAATATTAATGGAGCCCTTTGAATATTTTTCAAGCTTCTTTGAGGATGGAGCATTATAAATGGCTCAAGGACAGGTTTGCAGATGCAACCAAGAGAACAGTTAGGAAGTACCATGGGTTCCTGCCTCTGACCTCAGACTTTGACACATAGCAAAGCAAGTTGGGTGCTGCCTTGCTAGGCTCTCATATTCTCCCATGGAAGAAACCAGGAACTATTACAGTCTTTCTTGATGCTGTTAACATGGATGAGTGGTGATGCAGATAAAATAAAACCATTCTTCGGGCATGTGTTCCCAAGTCTACAGCCTTTAATCCCAGGGAGTGATGGCAGAAAGCAGAAATATATATATAAGGCACGAAGACCAGAAACTAGAAGCATTTTGGCTAGCTAAGCATTCAGGCTTTTGAGCAGCAGTTCAGCTGAGATCCATTTGGATGAGGACACAGAGCTTCCAGTCTAAGGAAACAGGATCAGCTGAGGAACTGGTGAGATGAGATGGCTGTGGCTTGTTCTGTTTCTCTCATCTTCCAAAATTCAACCCAATACCTGGCTTCAGGTTTGTCTTTATTAGTAAGACTCTTTAAGATTCCTGCTACATTGCTTAGGTTTAATACACAGTAGATCCTGTATAAGGAGACGTCACACCAGTAATTAATACTGAAGATAGTTTGGGGCGATGAAATAACACACCACCAGGAGTCTCTTTTTATTGTTTTTTTTCTTTCTTTTTTATTTATCCCACTAGACTCAGACCACCACAGACTGATTTCACCAGAAGGTGTGGATGCTTATCTTTCTTATGTTCCCTACAAGGAAAGCAAAGTTATTTTATTAGAATCATATTTATTTTTAAATATTTCATCACCTCATCCTTCAACATAATATCACATTGATCCATTTGTTTATGGAATCATGGTATTAGGACCCACTAAGAATTAAGTACACATACCCTAGATATTGCAATATCAAATATAAGCAATTAATATAATATGAAATAAGTCCCCTGAAACTCTGCTCAAGAATTGGAAGGTTGCAGTCTATAACATAAAAATAAGTTACTGCATTGTATTCTTTACTTCTGAAATAGGCACAGTGTTTAGAGGTGCTCTGAATGGTGGAGGCAATTCATTTCATATTATGTATGATGACAGGCTAATCCTATAAGGCACTGGTTCTAAGCGGGGCTCAAAGTAAGAAGATCGTTTAGTTGTTTAGCGAGTTTAGATTTTAGTTCACTCTTTCTTTTGTTCTAAGATGTATTTTTTTTTACACATTTTGTGCATTCAGGTGTTTTGTCTATATGTTCGTCTGCACACCAGAAGAGGGCATCAGATCCTGGGGGTACTAAAGTTATAGTAGGTTCTTGATATTGAACACAGGACCTCTGGAAGAACAGCCAGTGCTATTAACCTCTCAACTATTGAGCCATGTCTCCAGCCCTAGTTCACTCTTTCAATTCACCTGTTTCTTTTACTCCAAAGATCCAATATATAGTAGGAACTTGATGGTGATTTTTAAAAACAAAATAGAAACAAAACAATTAAGTCACTCAAACTTTGGAAAATAATCATTTCTTTCTGGATGATGATTCCTTGTCATTGTAAGGGTCTCTTGATGAGAACTTATGTGATCATGTAATGTACTCTAAGAACTCACATGCTGTAGATTTTCTTCATGAATTAATGTTCACTCATTTATTGAGTCCCATTGGTTGACATCTGAACCACTCTACACTAGTATCTGTGTTCAAATAGAAATGATGTAAATTAGACCATACAAAAACAGTTACTGTGATCCTAATCAAGTGAATTCACCTGAAATGGTATTTAGCACGGTTAGAAGTCATGTTCACTCTCATCCACATAAATGGTCACATAAAGATTTTTTCCCCAAACCACTTTGTTTAAGAAAGAAAAAATATGTCTGAAGAGAAATATGTCTGGAGAGAAAGAGAGAGAGAGAGAGAGAGAGAGAGAGAGAGAGAGAGAGAGAGAGAGAGAGAGTTGTGTAACATTAATTATTAAATTATTAAAGTGATTCCATGGGAAAATTGAGGAGAAAAATCTCCAAAGCTGGTAGGAGTGGTTCCTGCAGAATAGATGCAGGACTCTGCCACCTGATATAGTTTCCCTATAGGTCTACATTTCAGGGAATTAGAAAAAATTAACATAGGTGGAGTAAAGAAGTTTGAGCTTTCTCAATGGAATAAATGGGCATTCCAAATGAATTACAAGTATGATCATCCTGCTCCACAACTATGCTCCTTGAAATGTTCCCACTGTAGGCCACAAAATGCTAGCATATGAGTGCAATATGGTGGGGGAACTCATGAACTCATTATAGCTGTGGTTTCCTGCATAGGGTCTGTATAAGAACAGGCACATAAACATCAAGTCATGGATAACAAGGGTGTCAGGAAGGGCCCATCCCTTCCAAGGCAGCTAAGCACAGTGAAGAGCTACTGGGAGGAAAGAAAGTGATTGCCCATGTCTTCAGTGATACAGCCACTGGGGAGTTGCTCACATTCCAATGTCAGTGGATAATTTCACACTCATGTGAAAACCCTGTAGGTCATACAACCAAAGCAAGAGAAAAAGACATGAGGGTGTGGTGGGTACTTGGTGGGGAGGAGAGTCAATGGGAGACGAAGGAGGATAAGAGAGGATTGAGGGATGAGTGTTACCAGAATATATTATATACATGTATGAAATTGTCAGAGAATAAAGTACAATTTCCTCTGTAAAAGGTATTCATTGTGAGGATGGACATGATGATGTATTTTATAGAAACCAAATACTCATAAGAAAACAACCATGGTGACATCTCTCTATATATAGGCAGAGGCAGTAGCAGGGGCTTTCTTTTGCTAAGGCATTTCTTGATTGCACTTTGTAAGTTTCCAAGTTAGTGATCATAAAAACTGTTGACTTTTAGTTCATGTGTGATAGTGATTTTTATGTCAGCTTCATCAGAAGAATATGCCCCATTATCTCATAAAATCTAGTTTGGGTGTTGCTGTGAAGGTCTTTGTTAAATACTCTTAACATTTGTAATCAGAAATTTTCACTGAAGTAGACTGGAGTCTCATGCTATTAAGGGGAGGCCATGAGAAAAAAGACCGAGGCTCTTTGAAGGAGGAGAGGGAATTATGTCCTGGGAGTCCTGCTATTTCCAGCCTTCTGGCCTGACCTGTGCCTGTCAGAGCACATGCTTCCTCCAAACTTGCATTTTGCAGCCTGTCCTGCGGCCGCACAGATTTCAGACTCAAGAGCCCCTTGGGTGGCATAGTTCATGCTGTCGTTTGAAATATGATGTGAATTCAGCGGGGTTGTGAATTGAGGCCTTACTTGCTCGCTGAAGAGCTTCTGGCAAGTGCCTAGATCCAGAGTTCTGCCATAATAAGCAGGTTGAAGGCTAGGATTAGTTATATAAATGTGATTGGAGATTGTGAAAAGTATAAGGTAGCATCTAGTCAGAGGAAGGGGGTCACTGGATGTGTGTCCTCAGGGACTACATTTTGCTCTGACCTTTCCCGTACATTTTAATTCCTACCTTCTACACTAGAAGCTTTTCCTCCATGCCCTCCCTGACTTGACAGAATGAAACCTCTGAAAGTGTGAACAAAATTGATCTTTCCTTCCTTAACTTGTCCTCTCAGGCATTTAGTCACAGTGAAGAAAACCTGAATTAATGGGAAAAGCTCAACTTCCTAAACCTCTCTCCTACATACCCAGTTAGTGGCGTTTCTTCTAGAGAACACTGACTGGTATAGACTTTGTTGTCAAGAATTCTTACAGAGGAGCAGAATCCTCAGGAATAGATTTCTGCATCGATTCTGGGTATTCCCGATTGGCTTCTCGATAAATCATAAGATACTGAGGACTCCAGAAGCCAGGGGGATTAACAGTGCGGGACACTACACAGCAAACAGAGATGAGAAATTGCATCTGATATTTCTAATCAGATGCTTATAAAGGGCATGCTTTGATTGAACATGAATTTGATTCCTGATAATATTTTTTCAGACTAATAAGCTTAATGCTGAGCTGATTAATCCAGATACACCAGACTCACTGGTGGAAGAGAAGGATAAGTGTAATTCTTCAAATTTCCATCTCTGAGGTTGTGTAAATCACATAGCATTTCCTATATCTGAATAATGGTCTTACTCCTGGGAACTGCAGGGAATGGATTTTGAAATCCATAGCCAGATTCCCACTCTGACAACAGCTGAGTTATCAGTAATTTGGACACCCAGCCTTGCAGGTATCTGCTGGAAAAAAAAAAAAGATGTTGGTTGTGAAAGCAAGAAAATAAATATTGGGATTAGACAAATGGGAAAACCCTCATGAAGCTGTGGACTCTGCGCCCCTCAATTCTGGAAGGTCTCTGCCAAGAAAAACCTTTTCAGTCAATGTTGGTCTTGCCCAAGAAAACTCAATGCTTTTCCAATACAATTGTCCTGAAAGCCAACTTCATTCTCTGCGGGACCCATCCCAAAATTGTTCTCTGTTTTTAAACTCTAGATGAGAAGTCTCCCCAGCTTCTGTCTTAGCATTACTTTCCTCTCCAGAATTTTTTTTTCTGCCAATTCTAGTCAGCTTGGCATGGTTTCCCTATATGAGACTTGTGTCTTTTCAGCTTGTGGAGAGTTCTGAGGTTTGTATTCCACCTCACCCTGAGACCTCTCCCTGTGGATGGGTTACTCATCTCACCTGCTATGTTATCTTATTCCCAGGAACAGTCCTTGCTTCTGCCTATGTCAAATGGTTGAAAACTTGTCCTGTGGCTGTTGTCTATCTCTTAGCTGTTTTAGATGGGAAATTCAATATGTCACCATTACTCCATCCTAAGGGGAAGAATAGCTTTACTCTTATCCCATTCTTTTCATATATTTTTCTTCGTAGGAAAGACACATAAGGTTAGTGTACACATAAGTAGTACATAAACTATTTATTCTTTAAATGTTAGGCCATGATTTCAGAAAGCATTTTCCCTTACCTCGAGAGGTAGTGAGTTAATACTATGTAATATTTCTATTGTACTTGGAAACTGTCATTTCATTATAGCTTTGTGTTTCTGTGACATAGGTTTTTCCAAGTCTCCTCTCCCAGTGTGGTATATATGCATAATACATACCTTCTTGTATGCCTGCCTAAGGATGTGGCATTTTTGTGTAGAGGTTTTCAAAAAGAGAGGAGATTTATGGCACACAGGGGCATCTCCTCACTGAATTTTCTTTGTCAGGTTATTACTAATTTTCTCACTAAATGTGAAATGCAAAGCAAGATTGTATGTGAATACCTTTCAAACAAAACAGCATGCTCACTGTATCAAACCTCATTATTTGCTTTGATTATATATATTAGCAAATTTCATGGGAAAAGTACCCAATGCTTCACTATAAGTGGCTCTTATTGTTTCTGGATATATTCTCAAATGTAATATTATTGCAATATTTGTGAGACATTAAAATTGAATGCTCTCATGAGAAATCTAAAATAAATTCATTTTTCCAAATGTGAAACAACAGTAGCTTAAGTAAAATCACAGCCATGTACTTGTAGAATCTGAAAGAATAAATTATAACGAAAAATCTTTTGGTTATGATAAATGATTACTTAAGCTACTTGTATGAGTAAATGCATACAAACACGTACATATGCATAAGTCAATATGTATATACCTACATAAAAAGATATTTATGGAAACATATGATAGATTTCAAATAATTACAAATGCTTACAAAAATACTTTATAAAATTAATGATATCTATATAAAATACATCATATAGATAAATCTAAATATAATTACTACAAATTGTAACATGTTCAGTGTTGTATTGTGCTACATACAAAGATTGTTCTTTTTTATTTTCTTCTCATTACAATTACATATTTTCTTAAAAAAAAATAAAGAAAGAAAGAGTACTTTTATTTTGGAGACAGTCTTGTTAGGTAGCTCAGGCTGGCCTGGAATTTGCGATCTACTCATCTCTGCCTTTGGGAAAGCTGGGATATAGATCTGTGCTCTCCGCCCAGTATGACAAATTTTCCTTATGTAAGTGGACATTAACCAATAAATATATGCTCAGAATATGTGTACTATTTTATTTTTAAAATAATTTTCAAGGTGCTGAGGAGATGGCTTGGGACTCCGATTTGTTGCATAGGTGGGGAATTGGAGTTTGGGTGCCCAGCATTATGGGAGAAGCCTGAAAGTCCTGTGCCTTGCATGTAGCCCCAGTGCTTGGAGGTTGTAGATGGCAGATTCCCAGAACAAGCTGGCCAGCTACACTGCTGAATTGCTGACATTTCAGTTCAGCAAAAGGCCTTGCCTCAGAAAATAAAATAGACAGTGAAAGACAAAGACTACCCAAATCAACCTCCCACATCTAAATGTGTAGACACACACATGTACCCATACAGATGTAACACACACACACACACACACACACACACACACACACACACGTGTGCATACACACAAAATCAGTCCCATATACATACACACACACATACACACACACACACACACACACACACACACACACACATGCATACACATACCATACACAGAAAAGATGCTCAGAAATCCCTACATATTATCAAACCTACTCAATGGGAGCTAAAAAAAAAATCTTGACAAAGGACCACTCACAGATTAAATTATGTCTTTATGCTTCAGATTTTTCTTCAGTTAAAATAATGTCTATTTACTGTACATTTTCAATTGATAAGACCTTTTCATAATAATGATTAATTTGTTAATTTTTCTAAGAGCAGTGGGTGGTATCCTTATGTTTTGAGTTTGTATGTCAAGCTCATTCACCTTATGCACAAAACAGTCCAGGTATTTGTTCATACTGAGCAGCAGCATCACCATAGATGCAAAGCAGAAGTTAAATCCTGCATCTTCTGCACATCAAATGCCTGAGCAAGTATAGACTTGAAATTATTGTGAGGGAAGACCATGGAATGACAGCCAGGATACAGCTCTGGAGACTCCATCTTTAGCTCTTGTCTGGAAGATGTAGAGTATAATTCTGAAGAGACAGAAAACCTTCTAGCCTGCTTACTTGGCTCATTTCTGTTTCCTGCTCTTGTGTTGTTTATCTGTAGTCCAATGATGCTTCACCACTAGCAACGGCATCTTATCAGGACACTCCAATAGAAGATGACATAATGCACTGCACTTTCAGCTCAATATGCATTTAGTGCACTAACCCTTTGCACATTCCAGGTTGGTGGCTCAGGGCTCTGGTTTTTTATTTTTATTTTTTTTTATTTTTGTTTTTTGTTTTTCTTTTTCCCTCATGATCTCATGGGTTACTAGAGGATCTGCAGCTTACTGCTACTGCCCAACGTCTTAAGACGGTGCTGCATTCCCCATTACGGGCTAGCCCAGTAAAGATGAAAATTCCAGGGTTTGTTCTGCAGGTGCTACTGAATGTACACCATTTTGCTCTCTATCATAAAATAGAAAAAAAAAATGGTAAATTCAACTATTTTACGGCAGCACTTGTGAGTGCTTTAAGCTTCTGGAACACGTCTGCCTCTCTGCTGAGAAAGTTCTCTCAGCCCTGTGCCCTGCTCAAGCCACCCCACTTGGCTTGCTTGCCCTGGGTGAGTGCAGTTTCCTAATAGAGCATTTTACACAGGATTAATTCATTCTGGCTTTGGCTGGCTACGTTCCCAGTTTTCAGTGTGGAAAAAGCCCACACTTAGCATGTGAGAGACAGGGTCCAGCAGCTGGAACATCCGTCTCTGCTGACCTCTCTTGAAGTCCTCAGAGGCTTGTCTTCGCTAGGCCTGGCAGCTCTGTCAGCCTCCCTCCAATGATGAAAATATGCGTTTCTTTCTGTAACAAGTGGGAAGCTATAATGTGGACTCAAGGGACCCTCATTACTAATATTGGAGAGTTGTTTTTTTTTTTTTTTTACAACCATTGAGCTAACTGTTTCTACATCTAATTGAGATGAAAATTTCCCCCATTGAAAGCCTCAGTGGGATTTTATCTCCTCTGTTCATTGTTGTGGCATAGGGACCAAATCATCTCAATGTCATCAAACCATATGTGTTGGTGCCTTAGCTGCCTATGCTTGTGGTAGGTGCAGCAAAGAGCAGGTTACAGGCAGGGTCTTGCATCGCAGTTTTCATCGAAGTCTAACAAACGTGAAGCATGTCCTTGCTTTGCTCATTATTTCTCAACCAGGAAGACGCTACTCACAAAAGCACTTATGCTTTTTAATGAAAACCACTTCCAGCATGACTCTTTCCTTGTTTTCCCTTTGCTTTGAATTCTCACTTGAAATTAGTGTGTTAGCTTCTTGTTGGTATGGACAATACCTGGGACAATCAACCTAACAAAAGAAGGTTAAATTTGAATCATCATTTTGGGGGTTCTGGTCTGTGCTCAACTGGATCTATTACTTGGGCCTGTGTGGAATGAGCTGACCACCTTATACTGAATAGGGAGTAGCAGGAGAGAGAGGCTGGCGTCAAACATCCCTAATAAGAGCACATCCCAGTGTCCTAACTTCCTCCTTCTTGGCTTCATGTCTTAATGGTTCTACTATCTTCCAAAAGTACCATGAGCTGAGAACCACAGCTTTAATATATAGGCTGTTAGAGGATTCTCAGGAGCCAAACAGGTTCACTATAGTGGATCATGCTCATCTCTGCAGTATGGTTCCTCATCCCTGGGCTATGTTGCTGTGCTCAGATCTTCAATTCTCACCCCTCCTATTCAGCCTGTGCCATGTGATGGCTCCTGTCCCAACAGCAATACCTTCCCCCCCCCCCTTACCTCTTCTTAAAATGTCTATTTTTTAAACTCAACAGCCTTCATTTGTCTCAATTAAACTGCCTTCATAACAAGTCATTCTGGTATTTTCTAGCAGCTCAATTTCTTAGAGCAGCCATGCTTTCCATGGCTCCAGGAAGGAGTCCAAAGTAAGCCTGAGACATCCTGCACATCTAAAGCCCCATGGCTCATGAAGCCTGCCTCTGAATATGGTGGTGTAGGAAAAAGAAAGTGCAGCCCTTTCTTAGGAATGGTCTGGATCTGCTGTCTAATTTGAAAGTACAGCTCCAAGAACAGATATGATCCAGGTGACGAGGGGACAGGAACCTTTGGCTCATGCAGCCCCAGGTTGTCATCATCTTATTTGGCTGTTTACCTTGTTATTACTCCTCTTGGGTATGCACTGGGATCCTGTCCAGGAACAAGAGCTTTTCTTTCCTTGCTGTATCTACGGAAGAATCAATGTGCTGCAATGAGTCTAAACTGTCCTCTGGCATGGAGGGTAGAATGAGCATGGCCAGCACAACTTATATATACATAGGTAGAATAAATATGTAATAAATACATTACCTGAAAACTGAATGTAAATATTCATTTAAAACTGACCATACGTTAAAATACCATCCATATTTTAGAAGATATTCTCCACATCCATTGCCAATTTACATTCCAAAAAAGTCTCCATGTTGATCTCTTATAAAACATTACTTGTTATCATTGTTGCCTCATTTTTAATGAAACCAGAATAATTAATAGATATGAAATTTAATGCTGTGGTGGTTTGAAAGAAAATGCATCCCCACAAGAGAGTGGCACTAATGGGAGGTGTAGCTTTGATGAGGAAAAATGTCACCGTGGAGGCAGGTTTTGAGGTCTCATCTATGCTCAAACCATACCCAGTAGTTCAGTTCACAACCTAGTTGCCTGCAAGATATAGCACTCCCAACTCCTTCTCCAGCACCATGCCTGTCTGCAGGCCACCATGTCCTGCCTTGATGATAACAGACTAAACCTCTGAAACTGTTAGCCACCCAATTAAATGTTTTCCTTTATTAGAGTTGCTGTGGTCTCGGTATCTCTTCTCTAAAACAGAAACCTTAACTAAGACAAATGCCTCATTTCTGCTCTATGTAAGACCATTTCTTAAGTTGGATCACAAAGCAAAAAACCAAAAAAAAAAAAAAAAAAAAAAAGAACATAATTATTTTTAGGCATTTTCAACAGTAACTTAGAACAAAGTAAAATCACCCACTCCCTCTACCAATCACTTGAAATATTTTTCCATAAATGGTTTTACAATTTAGACAAATGTGGACTTATTAAAGGAAAGGGAGAAAAACCCACTGTCAGGAATACAATTTATCTTATTAGGTATAAAAATATTTTTAAAAAATCTAGTTTTTAAGGAGTTTCTGTCAATTTTAATTACATTAAAATCTGAATGTCATGTTCAAGTGCAAAAGTTATAGAGTTAGTGGCAGACTAATTGCACAAGAAGCAAGTCCATTTAAAAATATGAATGGCATAAAGGAAAGCAATAACCATGCTCATGGAACACCTTTGGAAATTATTTAGTATGCTTTGGAAATATTTCCCAGATAACTACCTGTTTAATTGTATTTTGTTCCCAAGGGCAGGTATTTAAGGGACACATATTATGTTGAATAGAATACATTAACAGGACAGATGTAATAGTATGTTCACATTTGTCTTGTATTTAAGGGTTTAAGTTGCCTTTTGAAACATACTATTTAGTACTTTCTTTGCATACAATATGAACATTCAGTACGCTCGATGGTATTTGGACATGAGACTCCTTGTATATCCATCTCCTTGATAGTATTGAACTTGAGACCCTTTGGATAACCATCTGCGTTACTTCCTGTTCTAACAATGTGTCACTCATGAAGACTTGTTGTACCATAATTCAAATACAAATTCGATATTCCTTGATTTATGATGAGGGTATATATGTCTTGATAAACCCATCAAATGCAGGACCTATTATAAATCAAAAACGCATTTACTACCTCCCCTTTAATGAATATCACAGCTTAGCAATGGTACACAGTAGAGTATGGAATGTTTTCCTTTTCCAATGTAGGACGGATTGGAGCTTCAACTCCCTGTACTTGCCAAGCCAAGCATCCATAAGAGAGTGTGGTAATGTGTATTGTTAGTTCAAAGAAAGATCCAATTCAAAGTCCAAGCATGATTTCTCATATATGTTCTCTCTCTTACAATATTGGGAAGTGAAAACTAAAATCCCAGGTTGGACCATCATCGTGAGGACACTGTCTATTCTCTACTGTGAGCAGTGTTTAACAGAATGGGAATTTGACTTGACAACTATAATACTCTTCCTATGGTTGACTGGTTAATACCAAGACTAGAATGTGATAGATGAACTAACATTACAGATCTCCTTCTGAGGTTCTCACCAGACATTTGCTAACAGTGCATTGGTGGTGATGAATGAAAAGCCATCTTTCCAATTCCTGGAGGAAATACTTCAAAATGTCTTTAGATTAATTTGTTCTATGTATCAATATGTCTGAACATTGAGATTCAGATATGATGGGTGGCCTAGACAGTTCAGAATAAAGTGATGGCACTTATGCATGAAGGAGATGCCATGCATCATCATTAGAAGGAGGCTTATTATATCCAGGAGGAGTCAGTCTGTTGCTACTCCCTCCGTTTTCTAGTCCTTAAACAGACCAACTTCCCAGAATTAAAACTTATATCAGCCAGTATTTCCAACTTACAACAATGTTAGTACCCCCAGAATCAGTGTCGAGGCATCATGCACATTCTTCCTTTTCCTTCTTTCATTTATTTTGGTCTTTATGTTTCTTAATTTAAATATCATAAATGCTTACTGAAATACTAAATGGTTATTTTTTAAATTGTAACATCATGGGATTCTGCAAACATTCTCTGATATATATATATATATATATATATATATATATATATATATATATATATAAGTGTGTGTGTGTGTGTGTGTGTGTGTGATGTGCACATGTACTCTAAATGCAAGTGTCATTAGTGTGCTTGTGAACAGAGAAAGACCAACTGAAGAGGACAAAATGAAGCTTTCCAAGGTGCTCTGAGGCACCACCTTCCAAGTTCAGGATCTCATTATTTCTTGATTCCTCTATCTCTAGTCTCCCCTTGTGCTGGTTTATCTTTCACACTTCCCCCACAGTGCCCTTTATAAAATGCTAATTTGGCCTTGTTTCTCCTGTGCTCAAGGTCTTTTAGGATGAAACAGCAACTTGCTCAGCAGGCTTCCAGCCTTAACTGTAGCAACTCCTGGTTCCCATGCTCCTCTCTGGCCTGACCTGGCCCTCAGATTGACAGAATACTGTTAACCCCAAGCACATGCCTGTGCTATCCTTGATCTGACTATCATTCCCCACCCCACTCTTTATGGAAGTCTCTTAGTTTGTGACTACCAGGGAATCTATCTGCCTCACAGTCCTCTAGCATGTCTTTCTTTAGACAATTTGCTTCTGTGTAAAGGCCTTTGAGATGTTTTGTAGTTAGGTAAGTCAAACGAATTTTCAACTTCATCCTCACGATCTGGCATATAAAAATACTTTTATTTTTTAATAACTGTTTTAAATGCTTATAAAAATAAGTCTCAGAACAGACAGGCCTGTACTGAATCCACCAGATTTAAATGAATCCCCAAGGGAGTCTTGGCCCTAGAGGAGATGGGAATGGAGGGGAGGGGATGGGGGGAAGGTGGGGGTCGGGGTGGGAGGGGGGAGGATGGGGGAACCCATGGCTGATGTGTAAAATTAAAACACAAATATAATAATAATAATAATAATAATAATAATAATAATAATAAATAAGTCTCAGAAAAAAATGATTGGTTTACGTAAATGAGCTGAAAGAATTTTGAGAAAAGACACATAGGGGTTGATTGAAATGGCTTGATCTTTACAAGCAACCTGTCCTACAGTTTATTTTCATTTTCATCCTGGAAATGTTCATTCAGTTATCTTTGACCTTTGCACTCTTAATTCCCATAAGCATACTTTTAAACAGGCTAATATAGGAAAAGACCAGCAGATTTCATTTTTGTCCATGTTAGGTCTCACCAGATGATTAAAGTTTCTTGAGGAAATGTATTTGGTTCTGAGATATGGAAATACTTTCATGATCTCCCTTAGTAATACTTATGATGCAGGAGATAGAAATCTGTCCTTCCAAAGTGTGTTTACTTAAGTCCTCATCTCTGGGGCGATGATGGAAGAAAGTGGGTATGAGGGCTAGATTGATGTGCAGCAGTTAAGAATACCAGTTTTTTTTATGGAGGACCAGGGTTTAGTTCCCAGTACCCACATATCAACTCACAACCATCTGTAATCCCAGGTCCAAGAGAGTTGATGTTCTCTTTTGATTTTGCCAGGTACTAGGCAATTATATGGTACATAAACATACATACATGCAGTTGAAACATTCAAACATATATAACAATAAATAAATATTTCCCTGTATCAGGAGTAGATGGTCAATACATTTAGTGTGTGTGTGTGTATGTGTTGTTGTTGTTGCTTTGGTTTGGTTTGGTATCCTTTGTCTTTGGGTTTTGTTTGTTTGTTTGTTTTGACTTTTTTTGAGGGAGAAAGAGATAGAATATGAAGTTGGGTAGGTAGAAAGATGAGTAATATCTAGGAGGAGTTAGGAAAGGGGAAATAATATGATAAAATATATTATATGAAAAAACTTAAGTCCAATTAAAAAAATAAACAGCCACATAAAGAAAGGAATGGAATGGAGTCAAGAGCTTCACAGAGAGTTCCTAAATAACTCTCTCACCCCTTCTCCCATGTGAGGATAGAGAACGAAGTTAATATCCAGGAACCAAAACTTGGATTCTTACCAGGCACTGGATCTGCTACCACCCCAGGACTGACTGTCTTCACCCAGGTATGGAATAGATAAGAGAGAAGATACAGAATGGGATGACAGGACTAAGAGAAGCCATAGAGCTATCTGGCTGCTCTCCAAATAGGCAGTAGATCTCGACGCGAACCGATGTGCGAACAGCGCTATAAAAGTTGCCTATTTTTATATCTATTATATAATATATAGGCGAGCGCTTGGCAGTATATCTTAGAGACAAGTAAATGCCATTGGCATGACTTGTGTTTGTGATTTGGAAGAATGCTTCCAAAAGTCTCTCTTATATTGTCCCATCAGAAGAATGTCACCTCTGCTGAATAGTTTCTTGGCATTAAGAGCGTTTGGTTTCAATTGGGGAACAAGAGGGAACCAACACACCAGAAGCTTTCTGCAATAGGACTTCAGCACTCAATCTTTTGTCTTATGAACCACTTGTCTGGAAGCACCAAGTTCTTCTTCAGAGATAGATAGATAGATGATAGATAGATAGATAGATAGATGATAGATAGATAGATAGATAGATAGATAGACAGAGAGACAGAGACAGATAATTCCACTGGATATGAAAATTGTTACTTAGTTGTTTCTAAGAAACTAGCCATAAAAATAGAAGGACCACCGCTCTTTTGAAGGCAAGAGACCCAAGCTTTAGTGTCTTCTAGTTTATTTAATCTATGGCAATGAAAGGATGTCATTTTTTTACTGGGGCAGCTCATTCCCCTGTAAATATCAGGACAATCCCAGCAAAAAAAAATGAATTATAATTTAAAATATGTCTGTGAACCAGCACAGGGTCAGGTGCTGACACAGTGGGGTGGGAGCATGGGGGAGTGCTGACGCTGAACTTGTTGATAATACTGTCACCTGGTGTATGTGTTGACATTGAAACTGACAGAAGGGCAGCTTGGATATTTCAGAGAGAGTAGTGATAATAATAATAATAATAAAAAAATTAATGGGCGTACAACCAGGAGTTTAGGAAAAAGTTCAAAATGGAGCTGCTGCATGGTGACATGAGACATGGGTGCTGTGCATTCTGACCCATTCAAGTTATTGCCATAGTGATTGGTGATGGGAGGTATCATGCACATGGAGACTAGGGACAAATTGGAGATGGCAAGACATTCACCTTGCTTGCACCTAAAATTCCAGCAAAGGGAATTAGAAGGTTGTGGCTCACAACATATTAAAGATACGATATTGAAGAGGATTTGCTTTCGGCACTAGGGATTGTTCTGAAATTAGTGCCTGCTAGCAAGGTCTTAGGGCTAAAGAATGAAGGGAAATGGACAACCGCTCTGGGGTCATAAACAAAGGCTTTTGCAGTTAATAAGTATTGATTATTTTAAGCACAAGCAAGTCTGAAGAGTTAAAACGTGTAGATTTTATATTTTAAATCACATAAAGAAGAAACATTAGCTCTGAGCTACTTCCTAATTCTTCATAGCGTAGTACATAAAGGAGTGGAGAGAGGTGGAAATAATTTAAAAGACAGAGCGATTTATACTCGGTTTTGATTTTTTTAAGTGGGTTCATTTCAAGTAACTTTTCAAACCATTGTTGCCTAACTTTCTGTATCATTCTCTATAGGGAAAGATGTCTGCCTGTCTTAACATAGCATTAAGGGCTTAAATATAATACTGATTTATTTTAATTCAAATTAACATCAAATGATTTCATTGTCTTAGATTTCCTCCTAACATGTTTAAGGTCCTATGATTATAGAAGCTATTTAAGAAACACCTAGGTTTGAGGTGTTAAAACAGCTAGCAGGGAAAGAAACCTTTTGGTACCAGATAAAGGTTGATACTGTCAGAAGTTCAAGCAAGTGAGTTTTGCTGGGTAGAAGGGTTGCACACAAATAACTTAAAACAGACTCACAAAATCTTCATCAGTACTTTGAAGAAGAGGAAGTCCATCAAAGTTATGAAACAACAAATCTATGCAATTTCTCATTTTTTTTTCTGGCAAGAATCATAATGTGAAACTTCAGTATATCATGGTGAGTATTATACCCATGTTTTTCTGCACCTTTAGAGGGTCTTATATTCTGTCACCGCCCTGTTCAAAAGCCTTGTCAGGCATGAATCCCCAGTCTATATGAGAGGATGCCCTCTCCTCATGCAACGCCCCCAACACACTTCAAGCATACAGAGAATATTTGCTCTTCTTTAAGTACCTCCCCCATCCGTATCTTCCACTTGCTTAAGACAAATACATACATACATGCAGTATACCTCCTTCACCATCAGGCACACACCTCTATACACAGGGCACAAAACAAATTTATGCATAAAAGGAAGGTGGGTTGATTTCAGACGGAGGGAGCAGATACAAATACAATCAGTCTTAAAATCTCATTATCATCCCTTCTGCACTGGTGGTAAAAAGAAGAGTCAGAAAAAATATGTATTTAGTTCTAGAGTACGTAAGCGTGCCTCTGGTTTGATTTTGTTCATTTAAATTCCTGGAGAAAAACAGCAACATATGCATCTATAATTATTAGAAATACTCATGTTTTATATTTTTATTCTCCACTGTGGAAAAGGAAGCTAGCTGGTAGACTGACTTTATTCATTCTCTTGTCTGAATTATTAACATCCAGCCCCTGAGGTCCGTAGACTGCATCAGGCTTTCTTTTGCAGCTGGAACTCTATAGCTTGACTTCTCAACATTTCGATAATGATCTCCATATCCACCATGGTCTTTTGTCACCTCCATGGTCAAATTTTATGTGGCTGATGCAGACAAATCTAGGAGGAACCTTATTCTAAAGACTTCTGTGGGGCCAGGGCAAGAACAAGAGAAACACAAGTGGCCGTGATCCTATGTGTTGTTAAAATTCTCTCTCCCTTCTCTCCTCACCCTTCCCCATTCCTCTTCTACCTTCTCCTTTATTTTTCTTTTTCTTTTATCTCTCTTTCCCTTTCTTTCGTCTTTTCTTCCTTCCTTCCTCCCTCCCTCCCTCCCTCCTCCCTCCCTCCCTTCCTTCCTTCCTTCCTTCCTTCCTTCCTTCCTATCTTTCTTCATCTCTTTCTTTCCGTGGTTGAGGTCAACCAATTACTTCAGCCAAATGCTCTACCACAAAGTCACATTTCAATCCTAAACATCCTTATATCTTTGCTTCTCCTATAAACTAGCTGTGTGGGAGAAGACAATCATATTTTTCTCTGAGGATGAATCATAAACCTTTTGAAATTAGTACACTAGGTAATAAGTACCACATATGATTTAAAGCTATTAACTAGATATATTTAATGTGAGATTCTTTAATCTTATCTGAAACAGACTCCCTCAGTGGTATTGAAAGCCTCAAAGAGCTTAAGTTTTCCCTCTTCTTTTGAGCAGGTGTTCTATCCCTAAAAAAAATATTCAGAGCACTGAGTGATTGCAATCAAGAATGCTGCTTGTTTTAACCTTATTCTGGAGGTCTCAAAGAAAATCATCTGATGATAAACATAATGTAAACTTCGAAGTTTTCTGTTACTAATTTGTAGGAAAAGGGGATGTAAATAAACTAAAGACACAAAAGATAAAGTGTGGAAACCATGAGTATTTTGGAAGCCTGGAAAGCAATTCCAAATGTGCTTTCCTGGGTATGGAACTGGTTAATAAGCTTTTAAGTGTTTATTTAAGATATGTAATAAATGTTAGGACTTAAGTCACCAAAAAAGAGAATTTCTACCAATGCCACCCTAATGAGCTGAAGTTAATTCATCCCAACTTTCACATACGCCTTTGTGGGCAGTTGGCCAGGCCCAGAACATTATCTGGTTGACTCATTGAGTCCCTGGCGCTAATGGAATTTAGCTCCCTGTTTGTTGTTGCCACGGTGATGTGATATTCTCAGGCATGTCATGTTCACAGATCAGTAGCAGCAGCATGCTTGCAGACTCACAGCAGCTCTCAGCCTTTGACCATCCCCAGGAATTCGCTCTGCAGCCAGCTGCCAGGAAGGAAGTGGGCTCTGGAAAGGAACACCCGGCTGGAGGAGAGGGTCCTGCCTTCTCTCTCTGTCGCTGTGATGCCATTGTCATTAAAATAACCTTGAGTTTTCATGAATTCACTCATTCACAAACACTGTCAAAGAAGGTACAAGAGTTCAAGAGAATCCCAAGGGTCAAAGGGAGGACTAGTTTTAAATCTGTGCCCATTGAACCTGGAAATGACATCGTCTGCTGTTAGATATAATCTTATTCTTACCATAGCAAATCAAATCGTGCTGACTGGCACCAACGTCCAGGCAATTCAGCACCATGAAAGGTTACCGGGAGCAAAGGGGTCATATCCTTTGTGGCACCACTCTGAGAAATAGACACAGACATGTGTGGGAATATTCTACAAAGAATGGATTCCTCCCACAGTGAAAAGCAAGCCCTGCCAGCCATCTATAAAGGGAGAGGGCATTCTACGCTAGGGCTATTTTTATGTTTCCAGCCAAAGTTACAATTACTGGGTTTCTGAGTTCTCAAATGATTGAAGAAGTCACAGGTATTGTATGAAAGTTGCAGATAAGAAGTGACAAGGAGTAAGAAAACATGAATTTTCTGAAAAGTATTTTTGCCCTTCTATTAAATTATGCATAATTTTCATAAGGTGTGAAATTTACAAGCAAAACAGGCAGATTTAAGAGCATTTGTATAAATGTTTGTCAGTATTGTCTGATGAAGAGTCAAAGGTTAATTATTACAACACAGCTTCACTACATTCAGGATTCTCCCTTGTGCAGGGGCTTCTGCTCCTTCCTGAGAATGTGGGAACAGGAAATACCACCAACTCACTGCACTGAATGGGCAGTGCATGGGCAGATGGGAAGCTTATGAACATACAGATTTAGGTTGAAATTGGAATCCAAAACAAAGATTTCCACCAAGAGATTAGTCCTGCATTTGTGTTCTTTGCACATAGGACAGGATGGAGAGGATACCATGGACAAATGAGGGTTTAGCTTTTCTATATGTCTGTTATGATATATAATCCAAAATGCTATCTTCCTTCCTGCCTCTCACCTCCCACCTCTGAAAGGTGAAAGAGTTCTTGAGATAAGATGTCCCAGGCATTTTATGTCACCCATGACTGAAGGAATATTGTGGACACATGACAATTGTGACAGCCAAGTGACAGTCTGCTAAGTGTGAATTTTGGCTGACAGAGTTCCTGAGGTTCATTACTTTATCAATGGTAGCTTGATATTAAGCCCATAAGTATGTAGGCTCATAATTTGTTTGTGGATAGCATTCTACCTGATTGGGGCCAGCACACAATTTGTAGAGTTCATGGAAATGAAAATGTAGACTATTTGGAAATTAGAGTGAGGAAGGGAAGAAAAGAAAGAAGGAAGGAAGAAAAAGGAAGAGCAGTAGAGTCAAGGGGGTTGAGAAAGGAAAGGAAGGGGAAGGGAGAAGGGAAAAGGAGGAGAAGAGAGAATGAAGGAAATAGGGAAGGTAGGAAGAAAGGAATGGGAAAAGGAGGGAGGGAGAGAGGGAAGGAAGGAAAGCATGAAAGGAGGGAGGAGAGAGGGAGAGAGGGAAGGAAGGAATGGAAACAAGAAAGGGAGGAAGGAAGGAAGGAGAGAAAGAAGGGGAAATATTGTCTTCATTTCATGGCTTCTCTCTCAGTTCATTTTGAGTATGTTTTTTTTTTTTTTTTCAGCTTGGTGCATTTTTTCTTTATTATTATGTGTTTTAAATTTTATACATCAGCCATGGGTTCCTCTGTCCTCCCCCCTCCCGCCCCCCCCCCCCCTCCCCCCAGTACCTCCCCATCCATTCCCATGTCCTCCAGGATCAAGGCACCCCTGGGGATTCATTTAAACCTGGTGGATTCAGTACAAGCAGGTCCAGTCACCTCCTTCCAGACTGAGCAAAGTATCCCTGTGTAAGCCCAAGGTTTCAAACAGCCAGCTCATGCACTAAGGACAGATCCTGGTCCCACAGATTGGGTGCCTCCCAAGCAGATCAAGCTATTCAATTGTCTCACTTATCCAGAGGGCCTGATCCAGCTGGGGGCTCCACAGCCTTTGGTTCATAATTCATGTTTCCATTCATTTAGCTATTTGTCCCTGTGCTTTTTGCAATCTTGGATTCAACAATTCACGCTCTTGCAGACCTTCCTCTTTCTCGACAGTTGGACACCTGGAGCTCCACCTGGGGCCTGGCTGAGGATCTCTGCATCCACTTCCATCAGTTATTGGACGAGAGTTCCAGCACGGCAGTTAGGGTGTTTAGCCATCTGATCACTGGACTAGGTCAGATCAGGCTTTCTCTCGACCATTGCCAGCAGTCTACAGAGGATGTATCATTGTGGATGTTTGGGGACCTCTCCAGCACTCTGCCTATTCCTGTTCTCATGTGGTCTTCATTTATCATGGTCTGTTATTCCTCGTTCTCCCTGTCTGTTCTTGATCCAGCTGGGATCTCCTGCTCCCCTAAGCTTTCTTTCCCTCAAAATTTTGAGTATGTTTTATCTGGTACTCCAAGCCATACTCCCTCATAATCAGGGATGCTTTTAGGGTGAGGATGAACTGTCACAGTTGCTTCCAGCCAATCTCTACCTATCCCTGTGCTGGCTAGGTCACAAAAAATAGAGGTCATAATGGGAAATAGAAAGAAAGAGATGGGATGTGAGGATAACAATCTTCTAAAAGCCTATGTATGGGAGAGAGGCAGGTGGTGAGGAGTAGGTTCAAATATGGCTGTAGGCTCCTAGCACCCCACCTATGCTCCACTGTCTTTTTGAAAGATAGAATTACTAGCATTTTAACATGGTCTTTGCAGAGCACTAAAATAGTGGAAGGGGTCCTGCTCTGCTCCTGGGGTCCTGCATGATGAGTAAAACACAAAACATTAGTCCTACTTATAATGATAACAGTTATACATAGTTCTACTTTACTTTACAGATCTTAATGTCTTAATAAGTAACCATAACCAATAAATGTAGTATTTTCCATTCACATTGCTTGGAGGGGGTTGGGTCTATGTGGCTGTTTCATGGTTTTTAACCTATTCTGTTGATATGCACAGAAATACATTTAGGCACCCAAAGGACATGTTAACAGTGTTGGAACAAGCTTATACTCACTATCCATGTTTTCATGAAATGGTTTTGAGTTTTATGTGGCATTATCTGCCAACATATGTTGCTAGACATTGGTCTTGATCCATTCCTATGGTTCAAATCAATTTTTCACTCCAACAAGTAATTTAAGAAATGTTGTCAAAATAATTGTTCCCTGATAACATCTAACAGAAGCGTTTTTATTTTCACATAAATTAATATAAGCCTTCTGGGTGGCCTCTCTTGATTGAGTGCCATTGCAGAAATCACATTGCTGAGAGACACACTGTACAGTGATCTTTCCCCAGAATCAGATAAAGAATGGATTCCAGTAACAAAGCAATGAAAATGAAATAAAACATTTACAGACCATAAGAGATGTAATGGAGGTTTTCTCAACTTCAATTCAACTAGTTTATTGTTCCAGGACTTGTTTTTTTCAGTTCTCCTTATAAATATTTCTTTATAGTCACTTAATGGCAACCTTTCTGTGTTCACTTTTCTGTAGCACTGGCTGCAAAATGCCCTTCATGTGACCCACCCCATTAATTTTAAAATGCCTACAGCTAGAACCAAATATGGAAGGGAACCTTGTAGTTAACAGTTCCAAACTACAGGAATGGGAAAACATAAGTTAGGCAACAAAGAAACAATTGCAGTCAAATGAAGGAAAACAGCTTGTTTGGCCTTTAACTATGAGAGCTGTGTGTGTGTGCTCTTCATGTGTTCTGTTTATGTGTGCAGTATACATACCACTTCAGTAAAATTACTCTTCCCAGAAGATCCTATTAATTGTATATACATGGGAATACTCTCTCTCTCTCTCTCTCTCTCTCTCTCTCTCTCTCTCTCTCTCTCTCTCTTGAACAGAAAGTAAGATGTTGCTGTAAAGCTGAGTCACTGACTCTAGACTGATGAAAAGTCTCTTTTTTCACATGCTGTGAGCACCTAGAGTTCTTGTGAGTACTATGCAAACTGAGGCCAGTCCCCTCAATTTAATATGAGCGAACAGCTGTCTACCTTTCCAAGGTGTCAGTGATGTCAGCATTGCTATGGTTTGAATTTGAAATGTGTCCATCCCACCCCACAGGCGCAGGCTCTAAATGCTTCTGTTCCTGGTGCTGGTTTGGGATGGTGGTCAGGCTTTTTAGAGGGAAGGTCTGTCAGCCAGAAGTAAGTCACTGGAAGTAGCCTTTCAAGTTTGTAGCTTCAATTCAAGTCTTTTTTTTTTTTTTTTGATACCCCCAAGTCTGGTGTGATGTGAGCAGCCCTCACGAATTCCTGCTGCCAAAGACTGAAGCACCCTGGCATGCCTTCCTTGCTATAAGAAAATGAAATACTCTGAAACCCTGAGCCCCCAGTTTTCTATCTCCTAAGTTGTTTCTATAATTACCTTGGTCATGCCAATTAATAATACAAAAATTGGAAAAGAAAAAGAAATGGATTTTTTTATTATAATTTAACCTGGCTATGTGGTTCATAGACCTTTGAAAATAATTTTTGAGAGGAGTGTTAAAGAGTTCTAAGTTATGAGCTAGAGAAGCTCCTAAAAGCAGAGCATGATGGGGCATTCTGCTGGAAATGCAGAAGATCAAATGCTAATAGGAATGCAGACAATAAAGCCTGTGCTCATGGGGCTTCAGATAGGAACAAATTCTCCATTTCAAATTGGACCAGTGGCCTTTGCATTGTATCATGGAAAATGTTTTCTCCAATGTGCCTTTGTCCTAAAATTTTGAGTAAGAGCAAATCCAAACGTAGTGGACTAATGCAGCAGAGAAGATTTCAAGGTAGTCTAGCATTCACATTATGGTATGACCTCTGGTCATGGCTTTTAGCCAGGTTTACACTGAGAACTCTGATACTAAAGCAGAAGAGAAGTGCCAGAAAAGCAAGCCATTTGCCTAGAGAAGAAGTCTATTTAAAGTTATAACCCAAACAACTTTGGGACACGTGGCCATTATTGCTAAAAGGACCCATGCCATTATAAAGAAGCCGCATCATTTGCCAAGAGATAAAAGGAAAGTGCACTGAAGACATTTCAGAAAGTAGTAAGACCCAGCAATTGAAGACTCCAAGGTATGCAGCTGAAACATGAAAACATGTTTATAAGACTTTTCTTTGCAAGAAGAAGTCTTAGGGGTACTCTGCCCACACAGGGCCATATAGGGAAGTGTTTGTCCATGTTAGGTAACCCAGATACTCAGAACTTTTTGCAAGCATGATCCACAAGAGTCCTGCAATGTTTTAAGCTGGTAGCAGAACCTGGTATTGACTAAATGTTGACAGTTTTGCAGACAGGCAGAATGCAAGAAAGATAGTACCATGGGAACCATGCACCAAGATATTTTGGGAAAAACTGAAGGCCAGCAACCTGTGGTAGAGTTGGATTCACCCTCTGAGGCAATGTATAAAGCTCTGATTGTGAATTCTGCATTGTAACAGAGAGCCCCAGGATATTGAAGAAGTGAAGGAAAGCTGAGAGCAACTGTAGAGGCTGCTAAAGAGGAAGGTCTTATGTACTAGGTGTGGGGACTGGCCTATTACTAGACCTCACAATTTGACACCATGTGCCATGGAAGTTGGACAAGGAAATGTAGGCTATAAGTCTTTCCTTGTTGAGTTTTTTCTTATATCAGTTTAATATTTCCATGTCACCTTTGTATTTCTCTCACTTATACAGAAAGATGTCTATTTGTTTACTCTACCATTTATGTGGAAAATATTATGCAATTTTGATTTTTCTTAATAAACAGCTCATAGCTAAGATTTTTTCATTGAGTCCTAGAACCATGTTCTAACTATTAAGACTTTGAGAATTTCTGAGGTTGGACTGATTTTAAGATTTCTATTGAGAGCTGAACATTAGAACTTGGGAGACAGGGGCAAAATGTTACAGTTTTATTTTGAATTGTCCTCAGAAACTTATGTTTTAAAAACATATTGTGCTATTGGCAGTATAGTTTTAGAGAGACAGTGGGAGGTAAAGACTATTGAGAAAAAGTGAGTTACTAAAGTCAGGACACTGAAACATAAAGTTCAGTCTCTTGGTAATGGTTGCCATCTCTCCTTGCTGGTGTAGGGTGCTGTGAAGAGCTACCACCACACTCACCCCTTACCTCTACTGTGGAATAAGCCTCTATCCCATGCCTTTCTTTTTAGGATGGATTGAAATATTTAGAACTGTTAACAAAACAAGTCTTCCCTGTCTTACAGTAGGTCCGTCAGATATTTGGTCACAGGGATGGAAAGTAACCAATGCATCTTCCTTCTACTGTTGTCATTTATTCTTCTGAATACTGAAGCTATTTGCTCTTTAAAAACTCTATTATAAACAACTATGAGTGTGAAATTTCCCCCACAGGGCTTTATTTAAATGCTTGGTCCACAGATATTGACACTGCTTGCCAAGATTATGGTAGCTTTGTGGTAGGAAGAAGGCATGGCTGGCAGAGGTGGGTCACTTGGGTTTGTGACAGTTTCAGCCTGGTTAAGCTTATAGTTTTCACTTTCTGCTTTATCTCTGCCATCACAATGTGATCGACCATGAGGTTCCATGCCATACACTGAGCCACTCCAATCCCATGTCTTCCCTCCCTAAACATTGCATTTTCCTGTGAGTTGTTTTTATCGAGTAGTCATTATGACAATAAAATCACCAATGGCCACCTATCAATTTACATATATGTGCTCTTTGATTCACCATGGGCCACACACTGTACTGGATATCATTCATGAGTTAGTCACAAGTAAGAAAGATAATGAAGCTATTATCTTACATTGGAGAGGACACAAGAAGTGAGATTCAGGGATAAAAACCGTTGTGAAAGAATGCATAGATGTGCACAAACCAAGTATGCTTAGTGTGAACAAAGGTCTCATCAGACACTTGATTCTATTCTGTCTTCTACAACTCCAAATGTCCTACCAATTGCACAGGTTAAACACACATGTCCTTTTGATCATCTCTTCCTTGCTTAACATATTGAGCAGGTGCACACTGCCTGCAGCCTCTGCCTGATGATAGACTTTTGAAGGGCAGGGAACCCAAGGAATAGGATATAACAGGAAGATTCAATGGTCCATAAACAATGGCAAAGTCTGAAAACTCACCCTTTCTCTGAAATGTTTACAATAAATGTTAATATGTCCAGAAATATATCAAATCAGGATAAAATTTCTGTTTAAAATTTGTGTAGCAGAGCTACCTCTGATAGTAGATGATGAAGACCTTGAGTTAAACAACAACTATGAAACAAAATTTGTGAAGCCATTATCTTGAGAAGAGAGGCCACATGGCAGTCAAGTATAGAGTCTCCCCATTAGTCTTTCTCTGCCATATTCTGCACCCTCACCCTGCAAGTTTGCTCTTCAGCCACACCGAAGACCTAACCTCCAGCCACACGAGCAGCCAGATCCCACTGGTAAAGGTTTTCCAAAGCACTTTTCCTGTCTAGGATACTCTGATTCTTTGCCATTTTTGTGCTTTCTACTTCAATATGTTCCTTAGTTCTAATAGTCATCATCTGGCTTTTTCTGATATGGTTCAGAGATGTATGTTCTCACATACATAGATGGGCTGCATGACTTTGGGCAGACTTTTTATCCTCGTCCTTCACTATTTTCATCTATGCAGTAGAAGTAACATCAGTTACCTGGAAGATCATATATGCGTGTGTGTGTGTGTGTGTGTGTGTGTGTGTGTACATATATATTCTAATACATATGCAGAGCTTAAAGCAGAGCCTGCACATAGTAGGTACTCAAAGAGTGTCATAAATGATGTACTATATCCCCTGTGGATTTCATTGCCTTCCATTGTAGTATCATACCTCTTTAGGAGACTATATTCACCACCAAACACAATTTTTTTCTTGAAGATTAGGGCTGCATATTAATTTTTCCTATTCCTGAGTGTCTAGATATAATAGGCATTCCATAGAGTCCTAGTAATAAATTATCTAATAAAATTATTCTAATTAACACCAAATCAAATATATTAAGCATATGATTCAGGTAAACTTACAGTCTGTCACACTGCTATAAAAATCTCAGCTACCCACACCACTGATACTTTAGCCAGTTATTTCTGATCTGTTTCTGGTGTAATAGCACAGGACATGTTCGACCCAGAAGCATCTACTCTAGAATGTTAATGTACATTTGAAGAAGCTGATGCCTTCACACACTTCTGGAGGAGACTAAGCAAGTATAGGGGGCATTTCTCTTATTTCTTTTGTCCATAAATGTTTGTGTTTTTGTGGCTGACAACCCAGCCCAGAGCGGCTTAGGAAACCATTGTTTAAAGAGAAACAACCAAGGAAAAAAATTGCCTTTTACTTGATTCCTTAATTGGGAGCAGCATGTTCTCAAAAGAAAAAGACAAATAATGAAATACTTATTTCATTAATTCCATCTGTTACAGTTCTCTTGGATATATATATTTCAAGTACTTCTGTACTTGAGAAAGCATCATGTTAAATTGGCAGAAATGGACCATTTAATCATTAAAACTTAACAAGCAGTTTTACTTCACTATTCCAAAGAATGTATGAAAAGTTTATCGTTTTTACAAGTTATTTTCATGGTGTGATACTAAATATTGTGGCTTGAATGTGAAGAGTCCTCCCCAGTCTCCTGGGTTTAAATATTATCCTTCCTTTAATTTGTCTTATTATTTTGAAACAAGAAGGAATAAAGTAACCAGTTAACTGAGGAGCAGCTTTGCTGCTATGACAAAATTGACCCCTGATTCAAAAACCTTTGGCATGGTTTCAGGGAAAGAATGGGTGAAAGTTTGAAGAATTTCACTAGAGAAGCCCAGAAAACTATCTTAGTGACTGTGTGGGGAGTTCAGAAGATTGAGCCCTGATAGAAATGTGGGCACTAAAGAATGTGCTAGTGAGAAATGAGATGAAAACCAAGGTGCTCTGAAGAAATGTATTAGAGGTCATTTGTGTTAACTTTCGGCAACCAGTCTTGCAGCTTTTGGCCCCTATCTTGAACAATCTGGTTGTGGCTGAATTAAAAATAATGAACTAACTGATCTGCCAGAATAGATTTCAAGACAGCAGAGAATATGGGCTGGACACTGCTGTTATTCACAGCCTGGCCATATTCATAGTGAGAATTCAGAGAAAACAGCAGAACCAAAAGATGTGAAAATCTGCAGGGTGCTGAGGAGACAAGCATGAATGCATTTAAAAGTAGAAACAAGGTGGGTGCATAGAAAGAGGCTAGTGTCACCAAACAGAAAACTTTGGAAATTGTACTAGAACAGAAGGAAAGGGGCCTGGAGGGAGAGACGTTTTCCATCAAATATTCCAGGGTATGAAAATACAAACACAAGTGACACATGTTCATTTGAAAAGAGAACACCGCCTGGTGTCACCACTGAAAACCAGACATAGAGAAGTATTCCCCCACACATACAGCTTCTAGGACACTTAGAGGTCACTGCAGCTCTGGTCCCAGGGCATCCTGGTTATATTTTGAGCTAGCAACTGTTGGTTTTGCACATATGCAGAATATAAAAGTGGTGGGGTTGTGAACACTTGCATAAAAACAAACAAACAAACAAATAAATGATGAAGCCTATGTGGATAGGCAATGTGCAACAACTTTGGCTTTAACTGCATGGTGTTACTGAACAAGCTGTGAATGAATATGCTACCATGGAGCCTATGTTAATGGAGTTGGGATGGAGGTCCCAGGGTAATAAACATGGCAGCGAAATTGTACATATACAGGCAGCTACGCTCCTAGTGAAACTGGACCAAGGGAAAAGCCAGGTGGAATATAAATGGCAGAGCTAGGTGGAAAGGCTCCTGAAACACACTGAATGCCATATAATGCTATTGCATGCCACACATGCAGAATTAAATGTTTGTGTTTGTTTGTTTGTGTGTTTGTACTTTGGTCCAGTCTTTCTAGCTATCCTATAATCCCTTCCACTTGATTGGGTCTTTACTTTGTACCATTGTATTTTGGGAGCCTGGAACCAGCCTTTTTATTTTATGTGAGCTTTCAGCTAAGAGTTTGCATTGAATCTTGGAAAAGGCTTCAGCTTTTTGAGCACTGTTTTAACTGTTGAGACTTTAGAAATCTTGAAGTTGGACTACCTTCAACTTTGGCCTCATGAGATGGCCATGAGCCATCAGAGTTTGAGTATAATGTCACAGTTTGAAGGTGGAATGCTCCTACTCCAGACCAGATGTTTGATTCTTAGCTGTGGCAGTGTCTTGAGAGGTTATGGAAACATTGGCCCCGAGGCTTCAGTGTGGATAAGGTACCAGAGATAAACACTGGAGGCTGATATGCCCTCTTGTTGTGGTACAGTTCTTGCTTCTTAGTCCCTGAAGGTGTGTGTCTTGGCCACCTTCTCCCGACACCAGGAATTCTGTCATGTCTCCCTCAACATGATGGGCTAGAAGCTTTAAGAGTCAGTTAAAGTTAAGCCTTCCCCCACCCCCTGTATGTTAACTCCTGTCCCATATTTGCTCAAGAAACATAATTATGTTGTTATCTAGTGTACTAAAGTGGATTTTATACCAGTACTCTGAAAGAGGTCATATTGTTGATGAAAATATTTTACACTATATATTGAAAGAATAAGATGGGATAGTTGCCTCTATCACTTTGTCCATAGCAGAGTACATGTGAAAATGGTCCAGATTTTTTTATAATTAAGGAGTTGTTCCTTCATTTTACATACCAATCACAGATCCTCCTCCCTTTTCTCCGGTACTTTAAGAAGTAATTTTAAAAGATGTTAATAGAAAATTTTCAATATGACTTTTTAAATGGAAGTATTTACTTTTATTTTATTGTTTGAATTCATTTTAATAAAACCAAGCTAAGCATATTTCTGAAAAAAATATTCCAGGTGTCACTACTTTTCTTATTATCAATATAGATATGTAAATTTTAATGTGTCCTATCAGTGCCACGATGAACATTAATATAAATGTGTCTAGTTATATGAGAAAAATGTTTTAAGCATGTTATAAATACTGGTCACCACAATCTCATGAACACAGTCTCACTGTTCCACGTCATAGGTAAGAAAATGGAGATAGGGATAATTTACATAATTTCCACCCAAAGTAACTGAAGGAAACACGCAGCCAGGACTGTTGGATGTCACAACCTACCCTCTTCCTACTTGTTGTATTACTGCCTTTGAACAGCTCTGGGTTGGAACACTTGAATTTTGTTGACATATACTGGAGTAGCATCCCACGACCCCTGAAAACACCTACCCAGTGGGCATTGCTTCTGTTTCTTACCATCTCTATGCTTTCTCATCACTCAGCTTTGTTAGCATTTATAGAACGATTTATTTTGATTATTCAACTTGACTTCCAGGCTTTTACTTATTTGATCTTTGTTTAAACTTTAGCGGTCGTTTTCTGTGTTAATATGAGATCATCTCCATTTTCCTTTCTCTAAGAATGCTTCCCTGATACATGGATCCGTGAGCATGTGTTCACCTCAAAGCCTAAAGCAGCCACACAACTGCATCGCTTTTCTTGTTATCTAGTCCATCTAAGGCATTTTCCAAGTGAAGCTGCGACAGGCTCAAAGGTCACTGTTGCTGTTGCTATGTTTCTGCTATATAATACCTACCGCACTCTGGATGAATTCCTGTAAAACTTTCACAATATGTTCGCGATGAATATCTTCTCCACTGCCAATATATGAAGATCTGACACAGCACACTTCGTGTCCTTGCTTTCGTGTCAGGCTCAATTTTTTTTTTCTAAATTTTACCTTGAATATTCAATCATAAAAGTAATTAATACTATTTTCAGTCACTTTAGTTCTGACAGTCTATAAATAGCTTTCAAATAGCATAAAGCCACGCATAGTTAAAGTGCGACTCCCTGGGAGAGAAACTGTGTTCTAGTCTACTGAAGCATGAGTTTGGAAACATGACATTTGTAAAGAGTCACCTTTCCCTGAGCCTATCTCAGTAACAGGTACTGCACTACACATATCAAGTGCACTGTTGCACATATCTTATCTCCTGTTATAGACCGAATTGTGTCTCTCCTCCAAAAGCCATACATTAGATCCATGACTATCATCTACAAATTTTAGGAAGGGAAAAAGGTTAATGCTGACAGAAATCTTGTGTGTGCAAATACACTAAACAAATGTATTTTGTGTCCAAAAACTATGATCACAGCTCCAGAACTCTATTCACTTAGAAAACAAATATCTAGGCAAAGAGCCTCTGAAATGGTAAATAAGG
Organism: Onychomys torridus; assembly: GCF_903995425.1. Lineage (NCBI taxonomy): Eukaryota > Metazoa > Chordata > Mammalia > Rodentia > Cricetidae > Onychomys > Onychomys torridus. The sequence goes on from NC_050460.1 coordinate 36,369,546, forward strand.
TTACATGAAGTTGTAAGGTTGGGCCCTGATCTAATGGCACTAGTGTCTTTCTAAGAAGACAAGACATGTGGGAGCATAGAAGTTGCATTAGGACTTAGCAGGAAGGCAGCCATTAACAAACAAGTCAAGGACAGAGAACGCAGAACAGGCTCACGAACACTGTGATACTGAACTTCAGCCTGAACAACCACAAGACAATAAAATAATAATAATAATAATAATAATAATAATAATAATAATAATGGCAACCTCACCTGCCTAAAAAAATTTCTGTTTGATGTGAAAAGCAAGTTACCAATAAGGGCTGGAGTGATGGCTCAATAGTTAAGAGCAATTGTGGCTCTTGTGAGGACACAGGTTTGACTCCCAGGACTCACATGGTGGCTCACAACTATTCATGACTCCAGTATCATGAGATATGACTCCAGTTTTTGAACCCTGTGATCATCAGGTACACATGTGATGCATAGGCATACATGCAGAGGTAAACACACACACATAAAATAAGTAAATTAGAATTATGTTAAAGAAAGAAAATGAAAAACTAAGATTCCAAGGGTTTTAAAGTATGGCCTAATTGATATGTGTACAATGAGAGCCTTTTATCAGTGATGTCTGCTGTCAGTGTGTTCATACATGCATGAGTGCACACATGCACACATACACACACATACACACACAGAAACAGACACACACACACACACACATGCTATCTCTTATTTTCTCTCCAACAATGCCTCATTATCACCTTACTTGGAAACCAATTGTTATCTAAATTAAAACATGCATTTTAGCTGGGCATGGTAGCACATACCTTTAATCCTAGCACTTACTTGGGAGGCAGAGGTAGACTGAGTTCTGTGAGTTCGAGGCCAGCCTGGCTTACAGAGCAAGTTCCAGGACAGCCAAGCCTGTTACACAAAGACACCCTGTCTCAAACAAACAAACAAACAAACAAACAAACAAAACAAAACATGCATTTTAAAACTTTCAAAAATTTTCCATTTCCAAGAAAATGAATATATATATATATATAATGAGCTTTTTCTGAAACAGCTCCCACTGTCAAATTACTAACTTTATATGAGTCTTATTACAACAAAATAAACGGAGAATGTGCATTCTTTCAAATTTACCACAAAGACATAATTTATTACTGATTAGAATATCTCTATATCATGGCCAAATGGTATACCCTTGAAACACAAGTGGTGGGGTGATGTAATTTAGGTAAAGGGAAAGCTCTTTGAAAGGGTATGCAAATTTTAGGACTAAATGTTTTATTCATTAGAAAAAAGTTACATATAAATTTAAGTGTAAACATCAAGATTTGCAAAGGAGATAAAATGTTCTCAGATAGGTGCATTATACTTCAGACCTTCTAGTGACAACATATTCCTTCTGGCTTCTTTTGATCAGGGTGTGTTTATTCCCTAATAGAATGGGATCAGACACAGGTGTGCTTTGTGAACATGAAGCCTCATCAGCAGCGGTGCAGACAGCACATTTCTGTGGACACCAGATTTTGCTACCTGTGTTCATATTTCCTCTTCTCTTCTGAGACATATGCTCTGTGGCTTCCTTGTAGCACCCTCATCAATGTGGAACACTTTGGAAGAATGGGGGAGGGATACATTCAATTTGATAAATGCCACAAGGCCAAACAGCTCTCTGAGACAATCATATTTAGTAATGACCAAGCTAGACTCCTTTTCAAATATAAGAAAAGCAAAAACACAGAGAGAGAGAGAAGAAAAATAAAAATCCATGTGTCTTCATTATTTCAACTGACCCCAGAAAAAATGAACTTAAGGTAATATTTTATCTACAGTGGTATCCTTGTGTGTGTATTCTACCCTTTCTCAGTATTACAAAATGTCCCAGTGTTGACATACTGTACATTGATTTTAATAGGCATTCTCTGCAGGGCAATATGAATATCACTGGAAAGTGTATAATACAATTTTCTACCTCTGAAACGCTATAGAAAACAGCACATTTTATACTGACATATGCCCCATCAATAATAGAGTTTTTATATCTTATTTGTAGCTATTGATCTCAACAGCATAATGAAAAATTGATTGCAGTGAAGTGCACCATTTCTTAAGTATAAATTTCAATGTCAAATTATTTTTATCTATGCTTCCCAATTATACATGAAACTTGTACATTTATATGTGTTTGCTTCCACAAAACTCTACTGCAATAAATTAGGTATGACACAAATATACTGAGTCAATACAAACCAGGTTTCTCTCACTAAAATAGGATTCTAAAATTAAATATGGTAGTTTCATTTCTTCATTATGAAAAGAATTAATGTCTCTGTATATAGTACCATCTTCCTGTGCAATTTAAAGATTTGAAATGAGGTCTTAAATCTTTTGGGGATACAAATATTCACACATGGAGAAAGAACTGTGCACCCATAAGTCCAGGCCCTCATTTGTTAGTCCACAACACACTATAAACAAGGTGCATGTTCTTTGTTATCTCTTGAGACCTTATTATTTTAGAGGGAACATTCTGCTAGGCGATTCTACAGGCATAAGGATTTAAAAAAATAATATGGAAATCATCTGTGCTTACCAGCAGAGAACCCCAGGTCTGGAATCACAGACATGCAATGTGTACAGCCAGAAATGCACAAATCCTGGCTCAGTATACAAACCAAAAAGCAAAGGTCCCGAGGAGGAAAACACATTTCTTATTTTAATTTATTCTCTTTGTGTTATTGGTTTTGGAATTTTCCCCATTGATGATAGATGGGTAATTATTTTGTTTTTTTAACATTGTATAATGAATTTTTAGCCTAAATGAATCAGTAGTAGATATTTAGCCATGTTTTTGTAGTTATTTAAAAGGTATATATACATACATACATTTACACACACACACACACACACACACACACACACACACACACACATATATATATATATATATATATATATATATATATATATATATTATTGTTACTCTAATAAATCAGATCTGAGGGTGGAGAAATAGCTCAGCACTTCAGAGCACTTGCTGCTCATCCAGAGGACCTACATTTGGTTTCCAAAATCCATTTCTAATGACTCACAAGTGCCTCTAATTCTAGTTCTGAGGGATCTGATGGCCTCTCTTGCCTCCAGGGGCACCGGTACACACACACACACACACACACACACACACACACACACACACATACTTAAAGTAATAAAAATAAATCTTAAAAATATAATAATAAAAACCAAATTTAATGAGTTCTTGACTTTATACCAGGAAGCACACCTAGGCAAACTGTACAATTTAGTAATATTTGTATAATCAAAGGATTCTTCAACCAAAACTGCAATATAATTTGTGAGTACACTGATTGTCTCTAAAAATAGTGCTGTATTTATTCCCAGCCATTTCTTCTCTGAGTCTGAAAATTCTGAAGTACTTTCTGTCTATGGATTTGCCTGTTCTGGACATTTGATAAAATGGACTCCTATCATTTGTGATGTTTGTACCTGAATCTCTTCAACTGCAATGTTTGTAAGGCTCATTCCTGTTGTTCATACGCAATTCATTCTTTGTTATAAAGGGTAGTATTCCATCATACAGATATACCACAGTTGAATTGTTTGTTCTTCAGGTTCTGAGTAGTTTAATTGCTTCCATATCTCAGCTGTAACAAATACCAGTAGAAAACAAGTTGTTTTTTTTTTTTTTTATGTAGATGTGTTTCCACTTGGCCTGATTACCTGTCTGGGGATGGTCGTGGTGGATTTGTAGCATTCTATGTTTAATATTTTAAGAAACAGCAGTGTACAAGGGTTCTGATTTCTCCCCATTCTTGGCAACATTTGTATTATCTGTCTTTTGGGTAGTAGACATACTAGTCTACATTAAGTAGTGTGTCATGATTTTTATTGACCTTTTCCTAATAGTGTGATGAAAGCTACTGAGAATTCTGCTATGTACTTAATGCCCATGTGCATGTTTTCACTAGTAATAATAAAGTCTGTCCAAAGCCTTTTCCAATTTTAAATTGTGTTCTTTGTTTTTATAGTGTGGAATTATACAACCTAACATGTTTTGATTACAGAATACCTAACCTGACATGTGATATGTAGATGTATTAATAATATCATATTTCAAATTTTATCCTCAGCCATGTTTTCTAATGTTTCCTATTGAAAGTTCCACCACTAACAGTACAGCAACCCAAAGAGTAGGGCGAGCATACCCACTGGGGCTGAGTCTTCACGAAGCAGTGGCTCACAGCAGGACTTAGATAACACGAAGGGGAAGCACAGCATACAGTATACACTGACACAGCCTGGATTCCTGTTGTACTATCCTAATTTTCAATTTACTTAGCAAAAGCTTCAGAAAACTGTCAAGTGTCAAAGTCTGTAGCATGTCGACAAAAATCTGTGAAAGGGTGTAAGTAAATGAATAGTAGATAAAAATGTGCAGTATTAAAAACAAGGCTCTTCAGAGGGAGGCTGAAGTGCTATAGCAACTGAGCATGAGAAAATAGCAGATTTGACTGAGGGGAAGTCATAATTGTAACACTTTGCTATTGACAGATGGGGGCCCAGAAGGTAGCTTGGAGTCAAAACAGAGCACCAAACACGGGAATAACTTGTGAAAGAGTAGATGGGATCAAATACATCTTTACACAAAGATAATTACTTTAGAGGACACTCTAAATACAGGTTTCTCAACTGTGAGAGTTCAAAGCAACAATTATTTCGAATCTCTTAATTTTATATAACATTGAAGGTCTAGTTAAGAATGGTGCTGTTTTAATGCTTATTGTACAATGGACTCTGGAAAAATAATATCTGGGAAAATGATTATATTAAAGCTAAAATTAATAAAAAAAATTACCTTTACATGTCTTTGAGCACATCATTCATTCATTCCACAATTATTTAATGACTTGTCTTCTGAATCTTGAACTTCAGGAAGTGCTGGTAGTAAAGCATTAAGACATCTCCAGCAGTTTATAATTTAGTAAATGAAGATAACAATTAGCATCATAATTACAAACAGAAAGGTAGTACATTCCCGTGGCAAACCACTGTTGTTTTCTAAAGGTCGGGGATGCTAAGTATTGGCAAATAGTGGGTCTGGATGCTTATTTAGAGGAACTTCATAGAACCTCAGCAGGAAGTAAGAACACCTCCCTTATAGGGGCAATGCAGGTGTCTCTTCATGATGTGCTCTCAGTTCTCTGTGAAGAAAGCTCAGCCTTGTACACTTTGAGACTTGGTAGGTAAATATGTGCACAGGGAGCAGAGGGAGGGGGAAGAGTACGTGGATTGTACTGTCATTATTACGGCTCCTTCGGCTCCCATGGCATAGGGGAAAAGAGCTCAGACTCTGAAGCCAACTGCCTCATTTTCATCTTGAGTTTGTCACCTAGCAGATGTTCGACCTTTAGAAAGTTCAGAAAAGTCTCTCCATGCCTTAGCACTCTCATTTGGAGCAAGGAGGTGGAATAGCTTCTTGGTGCTAGGGCTGTGTGTATTGAATGTGAACAAACACGTAGAGACTTTATAGGATTATAGCATGCACCGAAACTCTTCTCCATTGAGATTGAGGACTTCAATTGAGAATTATTTCAAGAAACTTGCGGGGGGGGGGCGTTTCTGATGGGGGCTGGGGGAGTGCACCTTTTGGTCTTTTACTCAATTGCTGGCAAGGAAGAAAATCTGGTACTCCTAACCTTAGGAAGAGGGCATCTGTGTTTGCCTGGAGTGATTGCCAAGTGACATTTGTAGAAGAGCTGTTTCCTGTCTTTCATTCCACAAAAAAATATCTTGACAGCCTACTCAGTGTCTCATTACTGTGCTTTACTTTCTTCAGGAAGCTCGTGCTTATTAGGGGCTGTTTTTGTCATTGACTTGTGCACTGTCTGATTTTCCCTATGAGATTATACATGCTGTGAGTCCAGTACTGTTTGGGTTATAGCTCTGGAGTAAATAAGCATGCATAGAACATAATATGCAAGTAATACATATTTATAAATGAATGGATGCTCAATAATATGCTGGTGATATTCATGCAATGATTCTTTGGCCAATTTCAGGAGGAGAAGCATTCTGTAATTAAGACTGAATCAACAAGACCTGGCCTGTCCACACTCTCAGTGGAGACAAGCTGTCCTCACCCTAGAGTTTAATACACTTCTTACTGAACACCATATTGGTTCCTAGTTGTTTGCTCCTGAATAGACTCATGTAACATCTGGGCTCATAGAGACACAAGCTATGTTATACTGCAGCAATGTATAGCTCAGATGTTTCGATTCTGTGTGGATCAGCTCAAAAATGCCTCTCCTTCTGTGTGAGTGATATGCTTAGTGCTAATGGCACTTTGTAGAAAATTGACTTCTCTACTCAATGACCAAGCTCATGTTGGCATTCCAATATCCAAATGTTTTCCTAGACTTTTCTTCAGAAAAATAAAGCAAACACGTCAAAACAAGGTGCTTCCTGCACCACTCAGAACAGAAAACATTGAAATAAACACCACTTCTGGATCTTTAAACAGCCCAAGAAGTTGTGTTTATAATTAGTTTTGAGGCACACTGAAAATCCTGTGGCTTCTCCCATAGATGGAATTCTCATTGTGTCATGCTTAGTAAAAAAGAGAACAGCAATTAAGTGTCAAGCATCGGCCTAAGAACTTCAAGTCTCCTTGCTACATTTAGGAGGCAGGTGCTGTTGTTATTTCTGTTATGTGACAGTAGAATTAAGTCAAATGTTATATCAGCTGCTCATGATACCTTGTAACAGCATAGCTGGGGTTTTTATCTGACTATACAATTGATTCTCTGAAGCATTACATAATAATGTGGATTTTCTTCAATGTTGGGAATTGAATGCAGACCAGACAAGCATTCTATCTCCTTGCTATATGTCCTGCCTCCTTTATTGACCTGATAAATTCATTCTCGCTAATCACTGTTCTCCGTTTCTTATTATATTTTTGTCTAGTTTTAGCTTTCTCAAGCTGTTTTCAACTAGCCAGATTGAACAAAATTTGAAAATTCTGCTTCATCTCTGAGTTCACTGAACAACTTCCTGAGGTAGCATAGAACTTTTCCCTCTCTACATTGTATGTGTACGTACATGAGTGTGTGTGTGTGTGTGTGTGTGTGTGTGTGTGTGTGTGTGTATGGGCATATTTGTGTATTCATGTGTCCATGAGTGTGTGTATCTGTTCATTTCTGTGCATGCATGTGCGTGTGTGCTTGTGTGTGCATGAGCACATACATGTGAATATATGTATGTGTTTGTATATGTGTGCACATGTGCATGCTGTCTTTGCACACAGGTGTGTGAATGTGTGCATGCATGTGTATGTCCAGTATTCACATGCGTGTGTGTGTGTGTGTGTGTGTGTGTGTGTGTGTGTGTATGTGTGTGTGCATATGTGGTCCTGTGTGTCCTTGTCTATGTTTTATGCATGCACACACTTAGGTATGTGGTGTTAGATGAAAAATGCATTTTATGTTTGTTATGGGAGCCCTCACTCCCCATCTTTATCACCAAGCCTCATAAATTCATTTCCCTTATAAGTGTATGTCCCGGAATTCATCTATGTATCCAGTGACAATCTCTCTTATAGTAGAAATGCAAATATGTTGTGTACTTGAGTCATGTTTTGGTCCTTTTAGATCTAGCTCTTCTTTGCTAAACTAGGGCTTCCTTTTTTTTCTTTCTTCCTGTTACTGTACAGTGCTTGAAACTATTTAAACAAAATTGTTACTGTTAACACTGCATTTTGATCCCTTTAGCTAGCTTATTTCAACATTCCAGAATTCATTTTGAAGGAATTCCTGAAGCCCCACCCCTAGTCTAGGAGAACATTGGCAGTTGAAGGCCATTGGTAGAAGAAGAGTCCTTTTTTTTCTGTGCTGTGTCCCTCTTGTAGTTTTCCCACAATCCAGTCAATCCTATTCCCAAACCCGTATGGAGAGTGCTAATTGGATTTAGTAGGATACAAAAAAAAGGTGGGTTGGGCGATATGATAGAAAATGTCTGGGAGGAATTGGAAGGGTGAAATTTTCTAATTACATTGTATACAGGTATTGAAAATCATTTTTACACAAAGTTAATCATACACAAAACTGAAGCTCTTTGTCAAGCAGAATAAATGGCGGGGTGGGTGGTGTATTGGGTACTGTGATTCCTGAACCATCACAAGTATGGAAATTCAGGCCTATGTTAAAGTCTTCAGGCACAGTGGTTACCTATAACCTTAACAATTGGGAGGCGGGGATAGAGGAGCCCTAGCGTACACTCGATACACTAGGTAAATTGGGAAGCTTGGGATTAAAAAAAAAAAAAAAAAAAACCTGCCTCATTCAGTAAGAAGTGGATGAGTTCAGGCACATTCATTGTCAGATGTGAGTATGTATGATGGAGTAACTGCAAAAACCAGGAAAGTAAAACTAGACCATTGTTGGGTGGGTGGGGCATGGAGGAACTACTGAAAGGGGAATAACAGGGTACAAGTGATATGATAGGAAAGCAGGGGCTCTTACTAGGGAAATGGGAGGAAGATAAATACAGAGGAAGAATGGAGGAAGGTAGAAATAACAGTAAGGATGTCTGAAAATGGCAGAAGGAATTACACTATTAAGTATTTACCTACAATGAAAATCTCTAATACACACAAGGCTGTGCATAAATATGAATATATAATCTTTATTGTAAATAATTTTTTTCCCATCTGAGCTGACAATGATCCCTCCTAGAGCCAAAGACCATCTAACACAAAACCCTCAAACCAGGCATGAGAAGCCCTGTTTTGAGATGTTGGTCAGGACTGTAAAAGAGACTCCTAAAACATTACAGCCTATTGATACTGCCTCCCAAAGATGGAAGGTATGTTCCTGCTTCAAAAGACAGCATACACTTCAGAAACAGTGCCCATAGGCCCCTTAGTTGCTACTGAACTGAATGTTTGCTCCCCTGATGACTGTATTTTCTGTACTATAAAACACCACACAAGCTTTCAAAAGGGGTAAGCAACCAACAGTCCCTACCCAGCTATGGCACTGGTGAACCACAACAAGGACAAACATTGCATGATAACCCTAAGGGTACAGTAGTGACAGTCATACCTTGGTAGTAACCAACAGCACTATATTTGGTTGTAAGACATATTCAACAAGAAGGAAATCATTCCTGGTACTGGAAACCTAGCCAACTCCCCTGGACTACTGAAGTCCTAGCTGGAGGAAAAACTACAGCCATCATTTCACTATTGCAATATAATCCCTTCCTACATTCTAAATAATTCTAATTACTCCCACAGAGGAGTGTAGTCCTCACCCTGATTAAACAAATTTCTCTTTGGAACAGGTGGAGACTGTTACAGGAAACCATAACCAATTAAAAGGCGGAACTGTGGAAATCAGTCCTAAAGAGAACATCGAAGACACTCTTGCCCCTGAGGCACATCGGACATTGTGGAAGAGGGAGAAGAAAGATTGTAAGAACCTATGGAATAAAGAATTTGTTGTAGGATTGTGTCTCCTAAGCATGTCAAAAACTACATCCATAAAGTCTCACCACTGCCTAGGCAACAACAGTAGTCATGCTAATGTGAATAAAGGGGTATGTATGGAGGGCTGGGTAAGAGTGGAGCTCAGGAGGCTTCAACCCTACACTACCAACTATAGAAAAGTGAGTAATGATTAGAGTAGATGCGTAGTCTTCATTGGAGAAGAACACACCAATTTGTTATCCAATACCATCTAGCCCTGAAAAGAAACACATAAGTAGTAGTATATAAAACAAAACAGTGATATACATGGAATATATATTCATATATATTTTACATATTTAAGGAAAATATATTTATATAAATTTACACATGTATATAACAACAATTAATGAAACTATGAACCAATGAATTTCCTAATAGAGAGCAGGGAAGTGTAAATGAGAGTTTGGAAGAAGGTAAAGAAGGGCAGAAATGATCTAATTATAATCTCAAAAAAGTAGGAGTAATCAAAGACAACTTACATAAATTTAGGACTTCTACATGCACCAACAATGTGATCATGCATCTCCATGGAACACACATACACATACCAAAAGAAAAGCAGAACATTATATGTTTTACCGTCACCTTCAAATGACAAGAAACTCTATATACACATTTGAAAAGAGGGACTCTTTATTGAAGGATACTAGTGTTATCACAAACATAGGGAGGATATTTCCTGATTTCTCTTCTATCAGCTTCAGTGTAACTGGATTATGGTGAGGTCTTTGATCCACTTGCACTTGAGTTTTGTGCCTGGTGATAGATATGGATCTATTTGCATTCTTCTACATGCTGACATCCAGTTATGCCAGTACCATTTGTTGACGACACTTTCAATTTCCCATTGTATAATTTTGGCTTCTTTGTAAAAAATCAGGTGTTCTTGGGTCTTCAGTTTGATTCCATTGGTCCACCTGTCTGTTTTTATACCAATAGCATGATGTTTTTATTACTATAGCTCTGTCATGGAGTTTGAGATTAGGAATGTTCTTTTATTGTACAGGATTGTTTTAGCTATTAAGTTTTTTTTTTTCCCATATGGTGTTTAGTATTGCTATTTCAAGGTCTGTAAAGAACTGTATTGGTATTTTTATAGGGATTACATTGAATCTGTAGATTGCTTTTGGTAAGATGGATATTTTTACTATGTCAATCCTAATGATCCATGAACAGGGGAGCTCTTTTCATCTTCTTATATTTTCTCTAATTTCTTTCTTCAAAAGCAATAGTAGATAGCCTGATCTCCTGTGATCAAATTAGTGATTTCCCCAATTGTCATTAGAGAGCCAGTAACAGATATAGGAATCCACAGCCAAATATTAGGATAAACTCTGGGAATCCCTGTGAAGAGAGGGATGAAGACTTGTAAGAGCCATAGGGGTCAAGGATATCACAAGAAAACCCACAGAAACAACTAACTTGGCACATAGGAACTCAGGGTCTGAACCAACAACCAAGGAGCTTGCATGTGACCAACATAGGTCCTCTACATGTACGTGACAGTTGTGTACCTTGATCCAATTGTGGAACTCCTAACAATGGGAGCAGGAGCTGTCTCGAATGGTTTAGCTGGCTCATGGAAATGCATTCCTCATGCTGGATTGCCTTGCCCAGCCTTAATACCAGGGAGGTGCTTAGTCTTACTGCAACTGCCACTTGATATGCTACGTTTTGTAGATATTCCTTGGAGGTCTTCCCCTTTCTGAACAGAAACAGAGGAGGAGTGGATTGAGGCAGGGGTTGATAAGGGGAGGTGGAGGAGGGAGGGAGTGGAAGGAGAGAAAGGAGAGAAAACTGTGGTCACAATGTTAAAAAAAATTGATTAAAAACCAACATGGGGAGGAAGTAGTATCATATCACTGGATATAACAGTTCTAGACTATTTTCAGCCTGGCCTTCCTGAAGACTTAGCTACTAGTGCAGATCTGAAGGTCCTTCATCTGCATTAACATTATTGTTGGAGATTCTCTGTCACCTTCCCTAAAGAACTGGGAAAATGGTGAGTGCAGCCCTTGAATAACATAAAAGAATTTCATCTCCAAGCTGCTTTCCAAACGACCCAGGTTCTTGAGCATGGTTACTCATGGTGGGAGTTGTTTGGGATTAAATATAGAAGCTCCAGGTTAAAGTTGGGTAGTCTTCTTTAGAATCAGGGACTCTTCTGGGTTAACTGCTAGTGAGCTCTGTAGTTTTCTGAGAAGAAAACTTCCTCCAGACTTTGAAGCCTTTCTCCACCTGACTTCCCCAAAAAAGCACACTTCCTCTAAGGGTGTTCTGTGGAGCAGCATTCACACCGTGACATGTTAGGAAACAGTTTTCTTCCTATGTCAGATTTCCATAGCACTTGCTCTCCTTTCTTAGGAGGATGTTATCTCTGCCTAATGTGGTACACAGTGATGCGTGAGGGAATTTTCCAGTTGGTTTCACTACCAGGCAAAGCAGTATGCTTTAACAACTCAATTCTGCTTCCTCAACAGATGTTTTACTCCATCTAGAAACTTGTGCAGTGGTGTATCTGGCATGTTTGACAACTGAAATGGATGTTTCTTAACTCCTCCCTTCTCCATGAACAAAGCCTGACCATATTTTCTGCCACCTATTTTAACTTGGAAATTAATAATAACTCACTAAAACCAGCTGACTTCAATCTGGAAGACATTCACATCCAGTGATTTGTATATGTAAAAAGGAAAGCTTTCACACCCAGAAAATACTTCTACAGTCTGTGTGTCCTGCCGCCTTACACAGTAAACACAAAACACCAAGATTTAAATGAAGTCAACGTCTGTCTTATAGACAGGACCATAGTCATTTCAAGTCCACCCTGAAGTGGCAGGATACCCAATACTATGAGTATTAACATGAAGAATGGCACCCAAAATTAGTTAGACTCATTTCAAATTGTTACACATTCATTTTCCAATCAAGTGCATACATCTAGTTCAGCATGGTTTTATTATTTAGTCTGGAAGTTACCACCATGTAGATTTCTTAATGATTAGTAATATAATATTTGAATTTAAAGTTGATATGTGTTATTAAAACTGAAAATCAGCAGTAGTTGTTAATTATGAATTGTAATTATATAAGTAAATGAGTAATTTAAAATGACATGCAGAAAATGCATTCATATTCTTGGTAACTTGGGTAATCTGCTGTCATCATCATGTGCTAATATGTGGGAACACATGTGTGGGCACACACACACACACACACACACACACACACACACACACACCACTTTGCTTGACCCCACTTATCCTCAGTATATTTATTGTGTATATTAAATTTCTTCAAACTATGTGTCAGTTTCATAGTCCTAATTTCCTTTGTACAACCTCCTAGCTTTAACCAAAGGATGTATAAAAGTACCTTAAAAACATTTTGGTAGGTATTATAAAGTCCAGTTTGTTCAATCAAATTAATACATTAACATCTTAACTCTCAGTTACATCAGAATTTGAACTTGTTTGTAGATGGAGCCTCTGTGCAGGTTCAATCTTAGATTGAAGTCATTAGAATGAGCCCCAATTCATATGATTCATACCCTTATAAAAGGAGAAATGCTGGACACAGATTAAGATAAATATAAAGAGAAGGAAGTGGTAAAGAGTCATAAGAGATATCTCTTTCTAAGGGAAAGGCAAATTCTGGAACAGCTCATGTATTCAGAGCCATCAGAAGAAAGCATATCTCCTAACTCTCTGATGTTGGACTGTCAGCCTCAGAAATACATGACAGCACACAGCTATGTAAGGTACTCAGTTATGGCAAGTTCACCCTTCATATCTGTGGTTTCACATTCATAGATTTCTCCACTTACAGATCAGAAATATCAGTTGGCCTAAGATGGCTGTGCTTTTGCAGATCATAGACAGGATTTTCCCTGTCATTATTTCTCTGAATAGAGTAATAATATGCATGGCATTTCTATTGTATTAAGTATTATAAATAATCTAGAGATAAAATATATGACAGGGGCTGGAGAGATGGCTCAGAGGTTAAGAGCACTGACTGCACTTCCAGAGGTCCTGAGTTCAATTTCCAGCACCTACATGGTGGCTCACAACCATCTGTAATGAGATCTGGTGCCCTTTTCTGGCCTGCAGTCATACACATGCTGTACACATAATAATAATAAAAATTTATATATATATATATATATATATATATATATATATATATATATATGGCAAGTTGTGTGTATATTCAATTTTGTATTTTGTATCAGGATTTCAATAATCATGAGTTCTGGTATCTCTATCAGTCCTCACACTGAAGGATAAGTGCACTAAGCTATGACCTCCTTACCCAACTACTAGCCAGGAAAACACACACACACACACACACACACACACACACACACACACACACACTCTAAAGATGCAAGATGTATCAACATACTGTTAGTTCAGCCTTAGTAGAATTCTACTTGTAGTTGTCTGTCACTCTGATGCCTTTGATGTCCTTTTCCTGCACTAAAGTGATTCATACACAATATTGTGTGTTGAAATTGCTGTCACAAACCTTGTCACTCTGATTCTTACCACGTGACTTGGTCACAAATATTATTTTGAAAATACAAAGGAAAAGAAATATAGGTCCCTTGGCAGAATCAATGTCATCCTCCCAATCTAAATCTTTTTTATTTAGATCTAATTCACTTTATTTTAAGAGAGGAATTTGTCCTTTGTGGCATAAAAAAAATCCACCTCATGTTTCCTTCATAAGCACGTCTCTAATGAAATCGATTATCAATTCTCTCTTCTCCTTATAAAAACATATGTCTGTTTTCCTACAATATAACAAACAATGCTTTAGTTATTCTATGGAGGCATAAAATAAAATACAGTGCTTATATTTTCCTTCATCACAGAACACTTGTATTCTTAGTCATTCTTTTATTATCTATACATATATAAGAGCTTGACACACATACAGTGTAATAGATGGTCTCCAAACAGCCACAATTGAAGACAGCCATTCCTAATAGAAGAGCCATACACAGGGAGTCCCACCCTTCTCTGGCTCTCCCCCTAGAGAAGGTTGGTTGGTCTTTGGTTTTAAATCTAGCATGAGTGAGAAGCATTCTAAACAAAGAAGTGGTCAGGGTGTGTCGAAAAAAACTACTGTGGAATAGTTATAGGAAAGAATGTCACAAAAAGTAACAAAGACAATGTGTATTAAAACGCGCTCAGGTATGGTTGAATCTCAAGCATAACCCTACAATTGCACTGGTAAGGGCCTCAAAAGTAAGTGAGACCACTACGATGATGGAAGTCAATACCATGTCCCCAAGAAGTGTTGATGTATAAGAACACAACCCTTGCTTGTTATGAAACAAGCTCTATTTCTATCCATGCAGTGATTGTATGAGATTGTGAAAATGGGAAACAATAATTATACTTTCATCTTAAGTCTTTATATTCTACTCTTAATACAACCAAGTCATAGAATAATGAAGAAGCAAGAAGGAAAAGGTGGTGATAGTCCTTGGTCTTCACTTTGTATCTGTTGAAATCACAGCCAGTGCTCATAAAGAACCATAGTGTTACAAGCCAGTACTGATTTCTCATAGAGTAACCTAACAGTAATATCTGTCTTCATGAGTTATCTGCCCAGGCTGAGCTCACTTACTCATGTCCTAGTGTAAACAATTGCTTTCCTGTTCTCCTCTCCATGCTAACCATGACTATTACAACAGTTTCTTTACATTATATCACTTTCTCCAGATTTTTGGGGGGTGTCAGGATGTAGAGGATAATTTTTGCATCTTTTTTCCCCTAAAGTTTTATTGTTCTCTCTTCAGCTTTTGCTCATCTCTTAAGCCAATAGTTCTCAACTGTGATTGCACATCGGAATCATGTGAGGGAAGTTAACAACTCAATGATGCTGACACCTAAATCTGCCTATTTAAAAACAAACAAACAAACAAACAAACATTTATAATCATTATTTTATACATATATTGATATGTAAATACAACATCGAGTTCAGCATTGGTCCTTCAACATTTTCCACTTAAATTTTTTTGGAACATAAAAACAGGGTATAATTCCAAAGTCCAGTGTTATTTGAAACTGGAA
Organism: Onychomys torridus; assembly: GCF_903995425.1. NCBI lineage: Eukaryota > Metazoa > Chordata > Mammalia > Rodentia > Cricetidae > Onychomys > Onychomys torridus. Next base: position 36,385,187 of record NC_050460.1, read on the forward strand.
AATATTTTCTCTGTAGAAAATGGTAAAAATAATAACATTTCCCAATAAGCCCTTTTAAGCTACATAACAGCTGAATTATACATATAAATATTGATTAGATTCTGGAATACAGAAGAATCCTATCTTCATCTGTTAAGAGAGTTATTTTTTACTTAAGTTGTATAAGTGAGATTCCTATTCATCTTCCCCTTCACTGTTTGATTTATGGCAGACATTTTTCTATAGGCCAATCCATAATCTAAAAACATTTTAGCACTCCCTCTTGAAAGTACAGCCAGCATATCCTTTCATCCCCTGTCTTATGTTGATTAAATAAGAATTCATTGAAGTGTACTCTGGACTTTTAAGTCCAAAGTATTCTTGATAAATTTACTGAAAACTCTGAGTTGAAAGTGATTTTCTGGCCACATGGTGGTGGCACATGCCTTTAAACCCAGCACTCGGGAGGCAGAGGCAGGTGGATCTCTGTGAGTTCTAGGCCAGCCTGGTCTCCAAAGCGAGTTCCAGGAAAGGCACAAAGCTACACAGAGAAACCCTGTCTTGAAAAAACAAAAAGTGATTTTCTTAAGTATTCACTTTTCCCAAGACTCTGTTTTCTGAAATCTTAGATTCCCTTCACACAAGTCCAGCCTTGTCTATTGTAATCATAAATAAAGGCTAAATTCCCCTGCTTGATAAGGAAGGCATCATTTCTGCTGTAATGGCAAACAACTCTACATTTTCCATAGATTAACACAGAGATTTGAGTTGTATTAATATGAAGTTTCTGTGCCTCCCTCCTTTCCTTCTTCCTTCTCTCATTCTTCTTCCCTTTCTTCTTTCTTTCTTCTCTCTGCCTTACTGCTGTACTGAACCCCTCATCTCCTTATTACAAGGTCTCTTGACTTGGCCAGCTGACACGGGACCCTTCATCAAAGACACTGATGTGTTTTCTTTTCTCCATTGTTCTTTTGCTAAACTAATGAAGTGACTGTTCCCACAGACCCAGACTGGGTTTGTATATAACCTTGCAGACTCAGCACCTGATCAGCTAGTTTCTCCATCGTAGTTGGTTGCAGCTGAGGGGATGCAATGTGGTACCAATAACCTTCACTTCATCACTGCAAGATCTTCCAAATCAACATGTCCACCAATGAATGACCTTGATAGCTTCTTCTGATCTCCCCATTAGAATCATGTGAATAGGACAAATACGTACCCAGTTTCCCAGTCTTGGGTTTAGTCCCTGCATCTTACTTGCCTAGTAAATTTCTTCTATTTCTGAAATCTTGCCCACATAAGTCAGGACCAGCAATGTATATGGCCTCAAATGCCCAGCCTCTGGTGATCTAGACCATCTCCATAGTTGATGCCTGGCCTAAGAGGCCAACAGAAGCTAGTACGAGTGATGTACATGGCCCTGAAGGCACAGCACCTAAACAGCTAGACTATCTACATAGTTGATGCTATAGCCTGGGAGACTGCTCTGTTGCCAAGCTTCTCCAAGGCACAACAGTTTAGAATGTCACTAGATCTGCACTTTCCCAAGCCAGGGTTGTACTTATTATCTGAAGTGGTTGATTTTGTGTCATGTCAAGAGGTCCATGTAAACAGCTTTTGTCAACACACTATGGATAGAGTTCTAGCAAACCCCAGATTGAATATTTATTCCTACCACCATAATGGCATAATAATTTCTGCACCTTAGGTAACCTGAACTTGCTTAGCCACACTAGTTGGGAATCCCACTCCTGAGAGTAAGCCAGGTACATGCTGGAGTGCTCTACCTTGGCCCCATGGATACTGGCTGTAACTACATTCTATGGCTCCTTTGACTTCTCAGTAATGAAGTAACTTTTTTTTTCTTTTTTCTTTTGAGCTGAGGATCGAACCCAGAGCCTTGCGCTTGCTAGGCAAAGGCTCTACCACTGAGCTAAATCCCCAACCCTCAGTAATGAAGTAAATCACTTGTTACTTTAAACTAGGTGTTACAATACTCCATTATGAATCAAAAAATTAAAAATTCTAGATTTTGTGTGATAGAAGAATTCTGTGGGAAATGTACATTTCCACTTTGTAGAAGTCAATTGTAAACAACATGGGCATGAAATTATGTGTATAGAAGTCAACTTCTTGTCAGTAGGTCAAGTCTGTTCACACCTATCTATAAGCCACTTGGTAAGTTTTATATTAAAATGTTCATGTGATTTTATCCTCTCCTCAAAACTAAGTCCATTTATGTGACTCCTCATATGTTCTAAGTCTTTTGATCCATTGCTAGTTCCTGAAAGGTGACACTATGCAAGGCCTCAGGCTCATCTCTCCTATCTTTCCAGGGCACTCAACTCTCATACTTTAATAGCTGTATCAGAACCTGAGATTTTTTTTTGCACATGCAACTCAACTTTCTTATGTTGCTGTACCATATAGAAACCACATTTAGGTAGATACTTGGCTCAGAGTTCACTTTGCCCATTGCCTACATAACCAAGTCTGTGATGTACCATTAATGGACCAATTCCAAGTTTACCTCTCTTATCAATTCACAATCATTTAACCTCCACAAGTCTCTTAAAGGGCTCCAGAGTGGTCACTAGCTCATTATCTCATCAATCAAACATCATATACAAATATATTTATTGTGCATTTACATTTGACCACTCTTCTCTATTTTCTACCCTATTCCATCATATGAGTGTGAAGATGAACTTTCTTCACATAGTCGAAGAGCATCCCCTTTTAGTTAAGTGTATTAGTCAACATTACCCTAATATGCTATAGGAAGCATACTGCTTTTACCCATATTTATACAATGGCATTTGAAACCTCTTTGTTTTACTGATGCCAACTTTAAGTCTGGCATCTCTTATGCACTTAGTATCTCCCTGCCCTAGTTGTAGTGAGATTTACTTAGATCACAAAGATGACAGTGTGTGTGTGTGTGTGTGTGTTTGTTTTTTGTTTTTTTGCTGGCCTCTATCCACCTCCCGTTTAACGTTCAACATGAAAAGGAGAAGGGAGGTTGCTTCATTGATGGTGTTCAACTCTATCTGCTTCAGTGAGAGTAACAGGATTGTGTAAAGTCTTGAAAAACTAGAGAACAATGAAAGAGTACCCTAGGGGCATGGGCATCAGGCAGAAAGAATGATGGAACCTGAGACGTTATCTGCACTCTAACAGAAGTTAGAACAGGAGTTCTGTTAAGCCCAAGATCGTTGAATTTATCACACACACAAAAAGCTAGTTCTGTTTTCCTGCTGTGGCTAAGTAATTCACATGTTAATGTTGGAAGATGACACTACAGCTTTGGTCTCCATTACCTTGCTAGTAATCCATCCAGCTTATCATAACCAAAGACCCATCACACGAACAAGAGAAACTGATGTTCCATGATATAGATCATTTGTAAATAAAGAAATTCTTTTCAGTGTGTGCTAGAATCTCTCACCCTTGGAAGAACTATGAAAATATTTGACTAACTTTTTGTAGGGGTTAGTTTTCCCTCAATGTTTCTGTACTCTGTATAAAATAAAAGACAGTGTCTAGACAGCATAGAGGAAACTGCCAGCTCAGCTCTAGTTTATCACATGACCTGTGAATAAAGTGTACTATAAGTCTGCAGCAATAGGGTCTTAGCAAGGCTCAAGGAACATCTTTAAAGAGAGGAATGTAAAATAAGTATGTAATAACTGAGGATGGTGACATGTATGGTAAAAAGAATTATTCTGGCTGTAACATAGCTGTTACATTCACAAACTCCTTAAAGAAATGGTTACCTGTATAAGACTTAAACAAGATTGGATCTATCAAAATTTTATGATAGGTGAGAGAGGGGCTCATGAGACCCCAATCCTCCTCCTCCTCCTCCTCCTCCTCCTTCTTCTTCTTCTTCTTCTTCTTCTTCTCTCTCTCTCTCTCTCTCTCTCTCTCTCTCTCTCTCTCTCTCTCACACACACACACACACACACACACACACAGATGCTTATGAAAATAGGAATGGTATTCTTGAAATGAAGGGTGCTAGTGGAAGAAGGCTAATGGAGAGGTTAGAAAGATGACTAAAATTCAACATATAAATATATAAATGATCAATAAATAAAAAATAAGTGAAATTTGTAAAATAACAACAACAACAAAAACAAAAGCAAAACTGGTGAACATCTGTTTTGGTATTTCCCAGGGCAACTGTGGAGTATTCCTCTACACTGTGTGAATGAATGTCATTGTGGTTGGTTTAACAAGGGAGCTAGCTGGTCAATAGCTGGACAGGATAACATTAGGCAGGAGAACCAGACTAAGAATATTGGGAACAAGGAGGACAGTGTCAGAGGAGTTGCCAAACAAACATGGAGAGGAAACAGGAGGTTCAAGCTAAAGATTGGTAATGCCACGTGGCAGAATGTAGATTAATATACATGTGTCAATTTAAAATGTCAATGTTAGCCAGCAATAAGACTGAGCTATTGGCCAAGCATTTATAATTAATAGTAAGCCACTTTGTGGTTATTAAGGAGTAGGCTGACAGGACAGGAAAGTCTGACTACAAATGGCACCCAAAAGTCCAGCACTTACATCCACATAAGACCCGAGAAAGCTTTAAAAAAGTTCTAAACACACAAAAAAGTAGAGTCAAATGTGGCTTCCTAGTCTCATGTTTCTGATGCAGGCCACAATACTGAGATGTGTCTCCCAGAAGCTACCTGTTGGAAGAGCCAGCTTCCAGCCACTAAGCACTACCACCATGCACTAAGCTAAGCTACACCTGCTGCAGCTGACATAGCAGTTTAAGACTTATCTTATGTGATCCAAAAACAATACAGATGCTAATTATAGACTGCAATGAAAAAAAAATCCCCTAAACAGGCTACATTGTGTTTAAACATACACATAGGCTTGGGAGAGAAAAGAGAAAGGGTAGAGACAGTCATAGGTTAAAAAAATAGTTTACAAGTAATAAAGGCTTTAAAAAGGAATATAGTAAAAAACGTAATATGCCACATAAAGATGAGAAATACCCATAGTCTGGATTCTGTATGTTGTTGTGTTGTCTTTAGATTTTCTGATTGCTAATGTGGGAATGGCACCTGCTAAGACACATTGGATTGTGAAAACTACTTGATTAAATCAATTTATATGTTCAAAATTGAAGTCAAGTGATATATTACCTTGGGGAAGAGGTTATGATTTTATTTCCATAGGTGATGAGAGACTATTGATTTGTTCCAGGCTGACATGAATCAGAGTTGATCAAGAAAGACCCTCTGAAAATCCTGACTACAGACACAAAGAAATAAACCTAGAAAAACTATAAGACACATATTTTTACCTGCTAAAACATAAAACAAAAAATCATCTTTGGCTGACTTATGTGCAATGTACTATCTATACTTGCATTAATGCAGACATGTATGTTATCTTTAAAAGTTTATGTATTTTCAGAGTAGGGGGACCAGACATCAATAAAAACAGATGGCCCAGATGATCCAGTATCTAGAACAACTTCAAAGCTTCTAGCTGAGATGATTCAGCCTCACAGAATACTCCATTCCAGCCAAGACATAACAATTATTCTGTTTTTCTCAAGGTACCTCCAAAGATGCCAGTGCCCCCAGACAACAGGAAGCAGTTTATTAAAAAAACAATGCTCATATTCCCAAAAGATGCTTTATGGATGTTATGATTGGGGGGGGGGGGTTGGTTACAAGCTGTTATTTGTCATAGTAAAAAAACAAACAAACAAAAAATGCTGCCGGGTGGTGGTGGCACACACCTTTAATCCCAGCACTTGGGAGGCAGAGCTAGGCAGATCTCTGTGAGTTTGAAGCCAGCCTGGTCTACAAAGCGAGTTCCAGGAAAGGTGCAAAGCTACACAGAGAAACCCTGTCTCAAACAAACAAACAAAAAAAAAAAGAAAGAAAAAAAAAGCTAAACAAAAGAGTTAAACTCAAGTACCCTTTTCTAATGAAAAATGGGGATATGCTATAGAAATTATAGATAAAAGATAAAAGGGTAGATTATTGAATCTACTTTAATCCAAAAAACAACTATTACTCTCAAAATACTTTATATTGGTATGGATTTTGGTTTATGATACAAATTTAAAGTTAGATTGTATGTTCCTACTCTTGTTTAGGATATTGTGTTTATGCAATTCATTTCAAAATGTAATATATAATTAAGAAATACAAATTAATATTTAGTCATCTTTAATAGTCCCTCTTTGGGCCCTCCTTATTGTCTACCCTCTCAGGAGCTGGGGATTGTAAACTGGTTATCCTTTACTTTATAGCCAATATCCACTTATGAGTGAGTACATACTGTGTTTGTCTTTCTTGGTCTGGGTTACCTCACTCAGGATGATTTTTTCTAGTTCCATCCATTAGCCTGCAATTTTCATGACTTGATTGTTTTTCACAGCCATGTTATACCCCATTATGTAAATGTACCACATTTTCTTTATCCATTCTTTGGTTGAGGGGTATCTAGATTGTTTCCAGATTCTGGCTATTATGAATAACTTTGCTATGAACATAGTTGAGCAAGTATCCTTGTGGTATTATTGAGCATCCTTTGGGTATATGCCCAAGATTGAACACCTCATATTTTATCTCACTGGATACTCCTAGCTTCAAGTACTCAGATGTGAGTGTACAACATGGAGTGGGAAAGTATAAGGGAATGATAGATGTGGGTAGTTGGTTGGGGGAATAACAAGATAAGGGTCATATGATCTGGAAAACAGAATAAGTGCAAGTTAGCTCCAGCTGGGAAGGAGGCAGGAAGGTCAATAAGGAAAGAGAAGGAGGGACAAATAAATCCAAAGTTGTTGTTTGATAAAACCTCAAAGAATCATATTATTTTTATACTTAATATTGACCTAAAATGATGCACAATACATATAAATACACACACACACATGCACACGCACACACACACATGCACACGCACACACACATGCACACACGGAGGCTAATATATTTGAGCTAACAATAATCCCTACAAGAACCATAAAGTAACAAAATTTCCATAACAGGCAGGGGGAACCTTCTTTCCAGTGGTTAGTCAGGGTAATCCAAGTGACCCAAAACAATATAAGTCATTGATGTAGGTAGGCCTCGATTGTCTCATACCATACATTTAGTACATAAGACTCAGATAACTTGAGCTGGATCTGACCTAAGAACTTTTTTCCTGTTCCCTCCATCCACAGTTCCATACTATATTATGCAAGCTACTAAGGGATGGAAGTAATTAAGCAGTCCTACCCAGATGCAATACCTATAAATCATGACAATTACCAGCATGGAGAGATATGCATAAAGATACAAGTAGCATTCACATGTCAATGGTAAACAATAGAAGTTTAATTGGACTTAAGTTCCACACAAGAAGAAAATCATGCTTGGTACTGGAAATAGCCAGTATCTTAGTGCTAGTGATGCTATGAACTACAGAAAACAATCTATTAAACACTACTTTGCTTTCCTGTATAAATCCTTACTTTATTTTAACTTACCATTACGCCTGATGATAAATGTTTAGAGATGATCACAGAAAACCACAATTCAATGAAATACAAGGATATATGGATCATGGGCATCCCAATCCCACTGGGTACTTCTACAACAGAGCTCCTGCATCTGTGGCTCAGGGAGCATGGCAAAGGAGGGTCAGAAGGTTATAAGAACCAGAATACCAGGAAGACTGCTGTGAAACAGTCTTTTCTAGAAATGGCTGCATAAAGACTAGAACAATAGCAATGTTAGTAGGCACATTAACATTGAAAGGGCAAATATTTCACCAATTCCCTCCTTAGGCAAAGAATAAAAGCCAACTATCGGCTGCTGGGAGGAGAATAGCTTCTCTCAGAGATGAGCCCCCTTATTGGTTGTCCAATGAAGAGTGGTCAGGTTTGAAATTATATATACACAAACAATAAGAGATGGACTCAGAAGGGTGTATTTACATATATTTGTGCACACACACACAAACACACACACACACACACACACACACACACACACATATATACATATATGTATGTAGCAAATATGATCAAGAGGTTAGCACAGAGGAAGGTACATAAAAAGGTTACCAAACTGAAGGTATATTGAAGGGGTTTGTGAGAAGGTAACTGGAAGGGACTAGTGGGAGTAAAGGGATGAGGAAATGGTGTAATTCTATGTCAATTAAAACATTTTAAATAATTTTTTAAAAATTCATAGCTAATAAATAATTTCCATATTGTTATTCTAGTCAAGAGAATAAGCTATTAAATAATGCAAAGTTCATTTAATTTTAATTTCTTTTTCCCTGTTTTCCAGTGATGTATAGTCGCTTTATACAGTATTGTCTTCTCTAGTCTCCTTTTTCCAAGTCTTTCTTCAGCTTTCATGTCACACACACACATACACACACACACACACACACACACACACACACACACACACACATACGTGTGGTTTTCTGTATCTAATGAAATATAAGATCCACAAATGAGAGAAAAATATGTAATATTTGTTTTCTTGAGTTTACTATATTTTACTTAAATGATTATATCCAGATGCACCCTGTTTTAGCTGCTTTTCTGTTGACATGACAAAACATTATGACCATAACAACTTATAAAAGAAAATATCTAATTTAAGGCTCATGGTTCCAGAGGGTTAGTCAAATAGCATCATGAAATGGAGCATGGCAGCATGATGTTGAGGCAGTAGGTGAGACCTGACATCTGATCCATGATCATTAAGTAGAGACAAAAGAGGAAGAGAGAGCTAATGGGAATGGCATGGCTTTTGAAACTCATCCTCAGTGACATATGTCCTCCAACAAAGCCGTACCTCTAATCCTTTCAAAACAGTTCTACAACTAGGACCCAAGCATTCAAACATCTGAGCCTAAGCAGGGTATTCTCATTCAAATTAGCACACATCTCTTTCCCAGTAAACAACATAATGGCATTCTACTTTATGGCTTTGTAAAATCTCATATGTGTGTATTTATATCACTCTATATATCATATATATGATACACACACACACACACACACACACACACACACACACACACACATCTACACCTCAGATATTCCTTACCCATTTATCTGTTGCTGGACCTTGTCTGCTTCCACAACTTGGGTGTTGTGAACAATGGTACAGCCACCATTAATGTACATCTATGTCTGAGGACTTGCCTCTCCTCTTGATTTCATGTGTTGAATTGTTTTACAAAATGTCTGAGGCTTACTTGTTTTAGAAAGAGTCATGGTGGGAAGCTCTCATTGGGAGAGTTTGGGGGCTCTTTCCAGATTAGGACCTGGAAAGGGGCTGGAAGAGCAGAACTACATCTAGGATTGCTTAGGTAGCACATGATTTTGCAAGATGGCAGAGCTAGTGGTCCGAGGAGCAGAGACTACTCCCTCACTGCTTTGTTGACTGTATCACACTCTTCATCCGCCTAAGACTCAAGCTGGGATGAAGAATCCAGGTCACTGTGCTGGACAGAAAGGACTAGGTCCTTACACAGCTAACACGACAAATATGTTAGAGTGAGTGGCAAATGGAATACCTGAATGACAGAATTAAGGGTGGGCCATGAAATAACAAATTGTCAGAAAATAATCTACTGTTTTTCTCCTGCCTTTTGACCTGCTAAACATTTCACCTTTTCATGTTTTCTCCTATACTAAAAGTCTCCACCTCCTTGATCTAACCAACTGCTACCCAGTCTTCGATAATCAATTAAATTCCCTCTTTGTATAGTTTCTGGTGATCTCTGTAGTGAAAATGCTGGCTATATATCAAAACTTAAAACTTCAAGATACAATATTATATTTAGTTTATGGAGGTTCCCTGAGTTCTTATTATAATATCTTAAAAGGCTAGAAAACTCAGACAACAGAACTCTTGAATATCATCCATGCAAACACATTCCTACGGATTCTCAAAGCATCCTTCAAGAAGCTCTGGGAAATTCTAGGATCAATTTAAAGGGTCCTCACAGGGCTTGCTACATCTTAAAACCAGTGAGAAGTTAAAATTTCTTCACCTGTTTCAAGCAAATCATACTTATCACAGCAGACTTGCATATACCCACTTTTAACTAATCCAAGTAATAAAAAGCCTTGCCCAAATATAAACCAATGTCTTTCACTTTACTGACTATTTTTGTTTTGAAATGCATTAGCATTTTTAAAAGTTACTATGTAAGTGAAATGTATCATGGATGTGTTATTATTCTAAGTGAATTAATAATTGAGTTTTAAAATCTTAGCCTTAATTTCCAGTATTTTAAATGACATGATAGAATCCATATACACAAAAGCTCTTTAGAGTTTTCAGTGTTTATTTTTCGTTTTTTTTTTTTGTTTGTTTGTTTGTTTGTTTTAGTTTTTGTTTTTTCGAGACAGGGTTTCTCTGTAGCTTTGGAGCCTGTCCTAGACTAGCTCTGTAGACCAACCAGGCTGGCCTCGAACTCACAGCGATCCACCTGCCTCTGCTTTCTCAGTGCTGGGATTACAGGCGTATACCACCATGCCCGGCTCGGTTTTTTAATATGGAATGCTCCATGAATTTGTGTGTCATCCTTGTGCAGAGGCCATGCTAATCTTCTCTGTATTGTTCCAATTTTAGTCTATGTGCTGCCAAAGTGAGCACTTCGATGTTTTTTAAGAACCAGAGGGAATAGGCAGAACTTACATTGAGAAGTAGGGTTCGACAGTACTTGTTCTAGTTCACTGTGGCATTGTTTCCCCACTTAGGTGCCTGGGGAACCTTCATACACAACCACAACACACTTCTGATGGGCACATTTCTTGTGCCAGACTACTCACACAGAGAAAGTACATGATTTTCTAGATGTCTTGAGACTGCCATGCATTAAGAGGGAAGGGAAGTTGTTATAAAAGAGAAGCTCAGTCAAGCGTGAGTAAAGGTGGACATGGTGTAGTATATTTCTTCTCTCCTCTAGGATCTTCCTGCCCATGAGGGCCAAGTCCCTTGTTGTGCCCTGGGGTCCACAGCTCTGGCAAGTGTGTACATGCATGTGGAGGACAGGCAAAAGGTAGTCCACACGAGTTTCTGGTCCTGCTGACACATGTTTATGAACTAGTGGTTTATCAAAGAATAGTGATGATAGTAAGAATAGTGATCCCATGGTGTCTGAGGAAAGGAAATTAAAAGAGGATGAGAGAAAAGGTAACTAAAGGAAGTGTTTTCTTCAGAAAAGAATATGACTACACAGGAACCCAGAAAAGCTGCTGACCAAAAAGCAGGTTGCTTTTGCATGGGCTGTTTATTTGCGATTGTCTGTATCATTTTTTTTTTTCATAAATGCCTGAGCTATCAGAAACATTCATGATCTTTGTCACTAGCCACTTGTTCATATACAGAGCCATATCTGGACTGCATCCTCTAAGCCTGATTTTCTAAAAAGATGCCTGAAACACATTTAACCATTTCAACTAATTAGATTATCCATTGTACCCATTATCCACACACACTTCACTTGACAGTATAATGCTATCTCTCTCTGATTATGTTTATCATGGTTTAAATATTACCTTGACCTTCATTCTCCCAACATATTCATCTCATGTTTTTTGTTTCATTTTCACGTTCTCCAAATCCCAGTGTAATAATTTAGAGGGAAATGAACGGAAGACTAAATTCTGACACTTCAGTTATTTGAACTTGAACATTTTCTCCACCTTTCTGTGTCTCAAGTATTTGATTTGCAAAATTATTTTAATAATACCCAATTTTTTGTATCTCACAGAAAATGTGAGGGTATAAAAGATTAGAGAGTATATAAAACTATTTTAGATAAAAGGCAATGTACTGGTAAATAGGCCATGTGCATAATGTTATCATTATGAGGTACTACTAAGACATTCCATTCTGACCTCTATTCTGCCAGTTATTCTCTTCAAGTTGTATTTCTTTGTTTGCACAGGTTAAAAAAAAAAACCCACTTCATTCATGTATTCAATATGCTTTTAGTTTACTGAAAACAATGAGCCAACAATGTTTAATGGGTGGGGTAGGGTAGACTGTAGACATAACGATTTTTGCAGCTTTTTTAACCATGAAAATCAGTCCTTAAGACCCACAGAAACAGGGATGTTATCTGCTGGGATAGGCTGTGGACTGCTGAATCCACAACCCACCAGCTTCATTGGTAGAACCCCATCTAGTATTTTTCAACAATGGGCAATAGGTCTCCCTTCCCCCTGAAAGTCCCCAATGAACTCCCCAGGAGGCTGTGAGAACTTAAAAAGATCTTTAAACCAATACTGTAAATAGCTCTGATTAATAATATGTAATGTCTCCAGAACCTAATTCTTATGTCAAAGAATAAGGTTTCTTTACTTAACCACAGCTGACTATGATATTGCATAATTCAGAAGAGCTGTGATGTTGTTCGAATCTTAGATGGTCTTATGATTAGAACCCCAGAGCCAGATATTAGGGTGAAAGCTGAAAGATGGAGAAGCAGAAGAGCCAGCCTAAAGAGAGCAAGTTTCTGTTTCCTCATGCCTTGTATACCTTTCTGTGTCCTGCCATATTACTTCCTGGGATTAAAGGCATGTGTCACCACTGCCTGGTTCTATTTCTCTCATGTAGCCCAGTGGCCTTGAACTCACAGAGGTCCAGATGGATCTCTGCTTCTCAGGTGATAGGATTAATGGTGTGTACCACCACTGCCTGATCTCTTTTTCTAGTTTAGTGACTAGCTCTGTCCTCTGATCCCCAGGTAAGCTTTATTGGGGTACACAATATATCACCACAATGTGACATCCTCACTCGTGACTTGAAAGGAGAGGGAAACCCATGGGAGGTGAGCAGTATAATTAACTGACATATTGCCCTAGAATACAGTTTGGACAGTCAGATGGGGGCTGGAGATGTAGCTCAGAAGTGATGCTCTTGCTCTGTGTGCAAGAGGCCCTGGGACTATTCCCTAGCACCACAAATTCTATCCCACTCTGGGTTAGCAAGAACTGCTTCTTAGATAAGCTCACATTGTACCTGAATGGGGAAGAAAAACAAAAGAGGAATAGGCAACAAAAAAATGTGACAATTGAACTCAAAGTGATAATGCATTTTTCACCACAGAGGTTCATGGTAAGACATGGTACTTATATTCAGTAGCAAAAATAAAAAATAAAAAATAAAATAAAAAAACCCCAAAACACTGATACTTTCAATATTGAGACCATCTTTGCCATGTTTTGAAGGACTGCATATACTGCACTACTAAATTTTATTTTGTAAACCTTCACAAATCCAATGGAACAGTTAAGGTACAAAGCAATCAGAAAATACTTTATTTTAAGGAAGAAACTGCAAATATAGAATGAGTTTGAATGAAAAGAAGAAGATAAAGAAAGTGAGAATGTATCACAAAAATTTCATGAAAGATAGTAGGGAATGAATATGAGGGGCAGATTTGATAGGAGATTTTCAAGTAGAATTTATCTTTAAAATGTGACCATCGATATAGCATTTATGGAAAGTAAATCAGAGAGTTGTGTCAGGAATGCTCTTTAGTTGACTACTTAAAATTCACACTGAAGAACGGAAATGTAAATCAGACTTGTGACCAGGAAGGTTGGGGGAAAAGGCATTGGGTTCCATTTAGGGCATTCAGGCTTGAGGTTTCTGTGGTAAACAGCTTAAGGGATGCAATGGTGAGCAGATGACCTTGGAGTAAAGACATTGGAAATGGAGTTCAGAGAGAATTATATCATGACCCTGTAGAATATCAAGTTTAAAATTAGATGGAAAAACGATTACCCTGTGGGATTTTTCAGAGTTCAAAAAAATGAGTTGGAATATTAATTAAAGCTATAATTCCAGGTGGGCAGGGTAGCATGGTCCTCAAACTTTAGCCCACAGAAAGTAAACAAACAAGGATTCAGGGGCCCCAAGGTAGCCTGAGCTACATAGTGAATCTCAATAACCCAAGTGCTAGACACAAAGGTCAGCAGTTAAGGTGCTTGCCTTGCGTGACAAAGGCCCTGGGTGTTATCTCTGGCACCATGCCAAAAGAAGAGCTATTGTTCTAATGATTTATTCACTGCTTTAGTCACCTTTCTCCTCATTTGCTAAGTGTACTAATTTGTGATTTTGTATTTAATTGTGTGCATATGCATTTGTTTGTGGGGGTGTGGGTGGGCACATGCGTACAGATTCCCTCAGAATTATGAGGCATTGTATATCCACTGGAGCTGGAGTTATAGGCAATTCTGAATCACCAGAAAAGGGTGTTGAGAAATGAACTCCAGTCCTCTGCAAAAGCAGTGCATGCTCTTAAGCATCAAGGCTCTTCTCCAGTTTCCTACTCTGAGTTGAAAATCGCTTAAAGCATAAATTGTGAAAAGCCATTCTCAGATGTGTGATTCATTCACTTTTGAACATTTTATAATTGAGGATATATCCTTTTAGGAAAAAAAGTACATCTCAAAGAACCTCATCACATTTTTTCATCCTTAAATAATATACACTAAAGTATCCCCAAAAGATGTACATACCCATCTTTTTTTTTTTTAATTAAAAAAGCTATTTTATAAGAAAAAAGATGAAAAGAAATTTTTGGCATCTGGTTCCCTACAGCATCTGAGATAGATATCTCTGTGAATGAAGTCCCTGAATTGATTGACTAAGTAATTCAATCTGAAGGAGAAGACAATGCTGCCCTTGAGTGTTTCCATTGACATCAAGTAGAAGGTTCTGCTAGGATGGGGCATGTGACTAGCTGCTCAGGCCACTTCCTTCCTTTTTCTTCAGTTGGAAGTTTGGGTTTACCCATCTCTGCTTGAGACCTGTGGTTATTTTGATGTAGCCAGTTTGATGCCATTAGACGGGAAAATGTGCTCTAGAGCCAAATTACACAAGTGTGTGTCCTGGCAGTAACTTTAATGTGCACCTGGGTTTCAAAAAAGGAAAAACAGAAACCCAAGTGCCTTTCTTTCCCTTTTGGGATTCAACCCTAACACCATTTTGTTTAAATTTCATAGTTTCAGTTTCATCAAAGTCAAATGTGTTTATGTGAAATTGCACACCAGATGTTCATGGCCATGGATGTTGTGGAGTATTTCGTCGCCAATGTGACCCTGTGGATTTCACAATTATGAACCCAAGCCAGGATGTTTATATGAAGGTTTCAACTATGGACTATATGGAAATTTGGTAATAAGGGTGATATGGTCTCAAAGATATATCTACTTTATATATTTAAAATAGCTCATTTTAAGCAATTAGGGCCTGTACAAATTGAAGTTTGAAGAAGTGCAAATGGGTGGTGTGTGTTTATATGATTCTGTTTCTGTAATTCTTATTATCAGTCTGATGTGGCCTGCGAAGTAAGATAAGGGAAAACAAGGTTTACTGAACATTAAACATGATTCTTGAGTAGCTGGTTTGTCAGCTTCACTGTTTAACAACCACATTTGCACCACCACCATCCCCCATTTTTAAAACACAGACTGCTGAATATTCCCACTGAGTTTCTGAATCTAGCCCTGGAAGCAAACTGAGTTCTTAAAATGTCCTATCAAGTTCTAAAACTGCTCTTCTTTGTCCTTTGTATGGCTGAATAAATATCTGGTCAAATCAAGCCTATTTAATGTATAAATTTATTGTTGCTGTAACAAAATCCCAGAAGCTGGATTCTATGTTATGAAAAGGAGTTTACTTGCTTACAATTTTGAGGTTGACTTTCCAAAGAATGAATTGCTGGCTCTGGAATGATCTCTCTGGTTGTCATCACATGACAAAGAGGAAAATAACTTGGCAAGCTAGGAATATGCACAGACTATGGAAGGGGATATTTTATGTCTTATAGCAACTGATTTTTGAGAGGACTAACAGATCATGTGAGAACTACATAAATATTTCCTGAAGGCAATGACCAAATGTTCTAATTATTTTCCATTAAGTCCCATCTTCAACGTTACCTCACTGGGACCAATAGTCCAATAGAAGAGCTGTTGGAAGACCAATCACATCTAAACCGTAGTACTAACTGTTCACCTGAAATGAACTGAGCAGAACAACTGATGCTTCTGGGAACTTTAGTCACTATGTGAACAAACATGACAAGAAGGAGGACTTTGTAGAGTGGTCCAGTAGGCCAGACATAGGGATCTAGTATTTCTACAACTTCTTGTTCCAGAACTTTCTCAAATGCTACTGTAGAGAAAACAGATGGCACACACAAAAAAAAGAATAATCAATAAGCAACTGTCACCAGGTGGTGGTGGTGGTGGCGCACACCTTTATTCCCAGCACTCGGGAAGGAGAGCCAGGTGGATCTCTGTGAGTTCGAGGACAGCCTGGTCTACCAAGTGAGTTCCAGGAAAGGCACAAAGCTACACAGAGAAACCCTGTCTCAAAAAATCAAAGGAAAAAAAAAATAAGCAGCTGTCATGATGTTCCAAAATGAGTCAACCAGTGTCCTCAGAGAGTGGCCTCTAGATGAGCAACTGCTATGGGACAAATTCAAAATGCAAGTTGTTGTGCACAACCCTCAGCCATCTGAATCACAGATTCTAAAGCTGGGGGTAGAAAAAAGCTACCAATCTCAGGATTGATTCTGATAGGTGCTTGTTTTGAGAATCTGAGTTTCCATGTTGTTGTATCAGCACAGCTATTTGATTACTCAGGAAGACACCAAATATGCAATTTATGAATGCCTGTGCTATTATTTTACATTTATTTATCTATATATTTATAAATTGCCACTTACATCATTTGAGCAAACCCTTTTCTCTGTGACTTGACTTACCATTCTGAACAACTTTAAGTTAGTAACAAATTAGAATCTGAAAAGACAGGTTGTCTTTAGGTAGTTTCTGATGGCAATGACTGAATACCACATACTGGGTAATTTATAAATAATGGAATTTTATGTAGTGTAGGCATTTAATGCTATTCAAACATGCTCCATATGTTGACATAGTAGGTGCCGACCACTACTGTACCCTTAACTCAGAATCTCCATCTTGGTTCAACATTGTAGCAGAACAATCAACCTTGTCTTAGTCTGTTTTCCATTACTATGGCAAAATGCTTAAGAAAATTAAACACATAATGAACAGAGGGTTGTTCAGCTGAAGATTCTAGAGGCTAGCAAATAGAAATATCTGTTGAGAATCTTTGGCCACATCATCACACAGCAGTGGGCCTCACATGTGTCTTCTTAGAAAGCCACTGATGCTGTCAGGGCACCATCCCCTGAATATATTTGAAAATTAAATTCCAATCACACGACCATTAGGAAGACACCTTCAAATAAGGGAAGAGGGTGTGGCTAAAGGAATTACCATTTACTTTAAATGGCTCAAATCCCCATACTAAATGTCCTAAAGTCTGAATGAAATATAAAGTCACCTGAAAAATTTCAAGAATTCTGAAATCTAGAACAAACAACTGTCATATATGAGATTCCCTGCTGTCATGTTTCCTCCAGATGATTTCAATGTATAGCTAAGCCTAAGAATAAACATTAACCCTAAATAAGCCATATGTCAGGATGTTAGGACTGAAACTATGACCTGTATTGCAAGACTTACAGGATGTTGGTGTGAGTCATATGTCTTTCAAAGAACAGTTGTTCTCGCAGTAGACAAAGATAAAACGTTCCACATGCATCACTATTCCCAAGATACCAGCAAGAGTTTCATAGTGCTGGAAGCAATCCCAGTGCTCAATGGGTACTTTGAACACAGTGGGTCTTTCTGTCAAATGTGGACATGCAGTGTCTGGAAGGCCATCTGCACAGACATTGTCAAAGGAATTTTTGGAGCAAGCAAGAATTGGGACCAGATGAACCTCTGGTCCTTCCGAATCTAAGATTCTTGGCTATTTTGCTGTTTGCCACTTTGCTGGCTCAGCAAAGAGAAATAGAAAGTAGGATTGAAACCATCCTGTGGAATCAATTAGGTTTGAAAAAAAAAATACCCACAGATCTATCTCTATTTTATCTGAATTCTGCTATTTTATGTAAACGTCTTTACACATTTCTACTCAGGATTTGGAAAATATCCATGATTAATCTTGTCAATATGCTTTCTCTATGTTTAATACTAAAATAGCATGGTAACTTAGGGAAAGCAATAGTAAATTAATATTAAAATTTGTATCACATTTCAAGCACTTCTACGCAGTCCAGAATCCTACATCCAACTGTCTGTATTCCTTCCTTAACTCAACTGAAAGGCATGGCCTAAATCTGATTTTGATAGCTATGATCCATTGTTGCTTACTTCTTTTCCTCTTTCAGATCCACACCACTAGCTGAACATCCACAGCAGCTCATTGGACCCTTCTCTGATCTGCTGACCCCAGATGGGTTTGACTGTGCATCTTTCCTTAGAGATTAGAAACCAGGAAAGCAAATGTGCCACTTCTCAGATCAGATGAGTGAAGAATTGTGTGTTTCTGATCACTTCCTCAAGAAACCATTTTTCTTGTGAGGAAGGGTAGTTTCCAATTAGTGGCAATCCATTCAGCCCAGGCCAGAGATACAGCCTGTGGAAGAGAAACATCTATGCTCATTTCAGCCCTGCAGTACACACTGTGTAAGCCATTGATGTTTTATGCTTGGTTGTTAGTTTGCTTTATACAAGACCAGTCTGGATTTCATACTGGCTTCTTGGGCTAGTCTTCCTTTCTGGTTTTCTTTTATCTTTATGTGAACCTATGCATATAATGACATTTAGAAAATATGAATCACTGTATTCTCAAAATGGTCTGAACTGCTGTTTATTTGCTTCTCCTATCATTTCTCTCTCTCCACTTTTACCCCAACATCCTTGGTGCATAATGTAAGAAATCTCTGCTATCCATTCACTTCAGCCATACCCAGGGGAATCTTCAATATCATCATATCTCATAGTCAAGCAGGTTCTTGCCACAAGGGACCAGCACTGAAGAACTGTTCTCAATACCTGCTGTTTCATTTTTCAGTGTGGTCCTTGAGATTGTTAGTTATCTTCAGTTACATTTAAATACCTTTAATTAGAACAGGATCCCCTATGTCATTATGGCTCCTCCACCACTGATTGGCTGGAGAAATGAGATCAACTGTCCTATAAAAATCTCTGTGGTGATTGACAGACTGACCTAGGGGTACTCCACAATGACAACTGAACCATAATATGGAGCTGGGGAGCTGTAAGACTTAATTTCTAGTGTTTATGATCAAGAAGAAAAGTTATGGTTAGTGCTGTGCCACTTAACCCATGTGATGTCTGACTAACTCATGTCTAGTAGAGATAAGGTGTGTAATGTATTTATTTTATACATATATAATAATGTTTTATGTCAAACTTATTCATAGATGTATATGTGAATATGTTCTTTCCTCTTTTTATGCAAAAAAGTGACAGATGGCATGGTATATACACTTTAAAATTTCTTGCATCTAAAATTAAAATATGCCAAACAAACAACTCCATATCTGTACATGAAAATTACTTTTCTGTGTGTTAAAACTACATTCTAATGTTCTCAGCCATCCTCTATTGATGGATATTTGATTGCATATTTTTTGTATTATGTTCATTCCATTTTATTTCTGAAGATGCACCCTGGGGATGGAAGTCTGAAAGCAGGACTGCTCAATCCAGCAGCATGTGTCTATGTAACACTTAAGTTCGCCAGGACTATCCATTTTGCATCTTCTCTAGTAATGTAACAGACACAAGAGTTCCTCTCAGCATCATTAGCCAAGTGGATCATCCAGCTTGTCCATGGCAGAGTGGCCATGTTTTTGTCATTGGAGGTCAAGTTAAGTATGTATCCAGTGTTCAAGGATAATGTGTATTAATTTTTCTTTGAACCACTTTTTTGTCTGTACTTATTTCCTTATTAATTTTAAAAGCTTTTTAATAGATTAGGGATATCAGTCATCCCTTTATTTACCATATTTTACCATCTGACTTTGAATTTTGCAAAGGGCACGCAAAATGTGTTGTGACTGTTCCTAAATGGGGTTGTTCTTCAGGGCTCCTGTTGTGCAGGCTTTATCAAATTGTGTGCCACTCTGAGTCTTTCCTACAATCACTTCATCATTTGAATCACACAGTTTCATTTTTTTTTCTCTCTCTCTCCTGATGTACTTTGGGGAATGAATGGTGTTATAACTTCTTGTCTCATGTGTTTGGTAAGACTGCTTGTATTTCCTCCCTGCCTCTAAGCTGCCTTGCCATAGGCCAAAACAGCTTTATTTACCAACCAACCAGAACATCACACCTTCACAACGTATAGAAAGACATCCCATCCCAACCCACAGCAGCATTTAAATCAAACAAGTATAAAGAGAACCATGTGCCAGAGGAGAGATGGAGGATGAGGGGAACTAAGGGGATCAGGCTAGACAGGAAGAAACATGCTTTTGCAGGTGCAGAAAATATGAAATGCAGATCACTAGCTTACAGCAGAGGAGTTGCAAGCATCTCAGAAAGAAAATACTTGAGCAGCAGGTGCAAATACATCATGGTAATAATGGGTAGAGCTATTGACCCAGAACACAATGGTAAGGCAGTGAGATTTCAGCCAACTGGAAGAATGACCACCGAAACAAATAGAGTCTGAAGATCCATCAGCATCCCTAACTTTACCCAGGATCTTTTCTTTGCAGCAACTAATGCAAGCTGAGATACCACAATGTGCTTGAAGAAGAGCTGTGTTCATTGTTTACTGGTGGGCTCTGCTGGGAAACAGAACATTATCATTATTATAGGCAACCCTTGAAAAACAGAATACAGACACTTCTAAAGAAGTTTTGTAACAACACTGAGATGGTTTTAATAGTGGGAGCAGTAGGAAACCATCATGCAGTAAAAGGGACCCAGAGAATGCAAGGATCTATGCTTGAGGCCAAATTCATTCAATGACGTCTGTGTACTACTTGCTGACTCGGTGATTCTTGGTTGACAACTAAAGGTCAAGGCATCTAATCAAATTGGTGCTGCTCTGTTATACACTCAGACAGATAAAGGAGATTCCCTTCACCAGTGTTTGAAACCCACAAGGAAGCATCCCATCAGCAAATCTCCTGCTCCTGTGCCCTTCCCTTCCCTCCTGCCTTTGCCTCCCGCTGCCACTTGGAAGCTTTCTTTTCTTCCTTGGTTATTTCTTCTCTCTCTCTCTCTCTCTCTCTCTCTCTCTCTCTCTCTCTCTCTCTCTCTCTGTTTTTTTTTTCTTTTTCTTTTTCTTTTTAAATATACACACTCTTCTTGTAGCTCGGACACTATTATTACTGGGAGGAAAGCAGAAACAGGCTTTATCTGTATTCAGAAATCACCAAGGGGAGGAAAGCAGCGATTCCTGCTCATCCAGATGTTGGCGAATCCAAGGGCTCAGAACGCCCTTCACCCCAGAAAACACTCCAAAGCACAGCCCACAGTCAAATGAGGACTATCCAGCAGTAATGAGCTGAACAATGAAATCTCATTACTACAGCACATAGGTCAAGATTCACTTGCATTATGTGCTCTTCATTGAAATACAGAATATATATCAAATATTTCCAACATCAGCACTCCCTCCCTCCTTCCTTCCTTCCTTCCTTCCTTCCTTCCTTCCTTCCTTCCTTCCTTCCTTTATTTCTTTCCTTCTTTCTCCCTGTTTGAAGTGGGTAGCTCTGGTTTGAGGCAAGTATGTTTGTTTTTCCTGCATAATAACTGCTAGCTTAGAGAAGTTAGTATTGTTAAGGCAAAGGAATACTATCTCTCCATGGTATGGTAGTGTGTTTCTTTCTTTCTCATCTCTTTTTTTTTCTTTTTGACCCATCTGGTTTGTCAGAAAAGTCTCCTACCTCTGATATTTATACAATATCATGCAAATGTCAAAATCTGAATGTCATCTTCAAAGACCCTTTTATGTCAGGCAACCCCTTTATAGGAAAAAAATAAACAATTTTATGTATGCATGCTTGATGCCAGTCCAATTAATAAAAGCCTTTTTTGCTATGCTTGGCTACAAGCAAGTTTCTCTTTTGAAAATGAACAGAGGGAGAATGAGATAAAAGGTCTGTATTGTTTCCTTGCAAATTTTACAGTTTCATTTTTAATTTGTGTTTGGATGTGAGGATCTTGGTGCAGATGGTGTGATAGTCCACAGTATGTTCTGAGAACCTGAAATGATAACAAAGATATGCAAATCGAGAGGGTGCTTTGGATGAGAGCCAAGATATCCCATTCCACAATAGCTGAAAACAAATTGATGTGCCCGGCAAACTACCCAGAGTAGCACTAGGAGATGTAACAGTGCCAAAACAAATTATATTAATGACCTTAGCAGTTTGCTCAGTTCTATTGGCCAGCTTAATGTTGGTTACATTTGTCTGCATTGGCACTTCATTTACTGTGCACAACAACTTTTCTAAAAAGAAAAAAAAGCCAAAACAAAATGAAAAAAAAAATGATAAACTTAATGCAATTTAATCTTCATAATTATAAAAAATATTGTAAGATAATTTTGGCACATGGAGAATGTTTAGTGATGCTCACTATACAAAAAAGGGGAAGCAACAAATTGCTAATATTTAAAATTAATTAAAATGTCACAACTTTATTGTTTTAAGGAAAATATTTATTTTTACTGTAAATGGAATGTAGCCACCAAATTAATAGTAATTAATAGCACTGAGATTACTTTAAAGGGAAATTTAGTAAAATGACTGAAATAAAATGATTTCATTTTTTTTTATAGCTAAGCATGCTTGGAATAGGCAATGTGTTGAAGTCCACAGTTCAGTGTATAAAATGCACTGTTCCAGAGGCAGGAATAATGAAATCAAGTTACAGGACAGAGGGGGAGAGGAAAATTGCTATTAATATATGAAAATTAAGGGATAAAATATCTAATTTGTGATGTTGTATATCCAATTACAAGTGTATTTATTATTATTTATTATCATTTGCTCATAAATGAAGGTAAAAATTTAATCAGAATGTGTCCCAATTCACTTTGCATGTATATCATGTTTGAGGTGGCCAGCCTAATTAATAGTTACCAGACTCCTGTCATGGATTGAAACTTCCATAAATTAGAATGATTGTTTTTTTATTTTATTTTATTTTTTCCTTTTTTAATTTATTATATTTGTGTTTTAATTTTACACGTGATTATTTTTTAATCTTAGGTCCTACTAAAAGTTTACTTCAAGGCTCATGAAAAATAATACATAGACATTTTTAAAAGGTAAATATCTTACAAATTAATGTCAGATTTAAGGTGTGTATTTTTGAATAATCAATCTGACTCTTCTCAACCAAATAAACAGAAACATAGCTTAGGAGATGCTGTTACATTTTCCACATCAAGTGGAATATTTTCAGAAGAAAACTGCAGTTACTCTGTCTTTTCAAGTTTCGGCAAAATAATTGGTAAGTAAATAGTCTATGGCTCTGAGTCATATAAGCCCAGAGAACCTAGATAAGAAGTACTTAAAAATTGAAAGCACCACTTGTTGCTCAGGAATTATCCTAGTTGGTGCAAAATCTATGTGACTAGGTGAGTAAAAATGAGTTTCATGGGAGGACTAGAATACAGTCTCTGGCACTGGCAATTACACATCTCGGCATATCCAGTATGGGGGGAGATCAAGGCACGGAAAGAAGTCATGCCCTAGAAAAACTGGCTGCTTAATTATATGTGCTACTCCAAATTAGGGGCTGATTCTTAGTTTTAAAATAGAATTATTTTTGTTTAAGAATTCTTATCTTTATATTCTCACCCTTTCTTTTGTGATTTTCTTTCTTGCTTTTTCTTTTTTTCTCTCTCTTTTTTTTATAGGTCATTTCTGATTTGAAATTTTCCAAATGTGAAAAGACAGGAGATGGTGATTAGTGTTGTTCAATAAGTAGACAAATGTAACTCGTATGTCAATCATTATGTGGTTTTAGCTTTTGATACTGATTCAAGGTTAACTGGGCCTTGGCAAAGTACACAAGTGTGAAAATTTCCCATTAATCAAGTAGAGAGCAACAGGTTACAGTGAAATCTAGCAGTTTTTTTCTCTTTTTGTAGGATAACTTGAACCTCTGAGCTGGGGGACAAGCTAAGCAATTAGACAGCCCTGTATCTATTAAACCCTTCCTCATAAGAATACCTCTGTAGAAGAAGCTCTTTTGATATTTGTTAGGCACATATGAGAGAAGCCTTTCTCTTCAACAAATATCAGCTCTTATTAGTTATTTAATCAAAGTTACGCCAAAATATAGGATCTCTGATGAGCCCCCAGGTGACCCTTGGTTTGAGGAGGGCTGATGTGCTAAAAAGAAGATCTCGGAGCTGTCCATCAATTTCTTAGGCACACAGAAAGCCCAAGCAGGAAGGCAATGTACTCTCGGTCTTCATGCATAATACATACCAAATAGGTGCAGTGGTATGTAAAGTGAATTTTAATTGGTTATAATTGTCATTTCATTTAGTAAAGTATTGTCTGGAGACCAGGATATCAATTAGCACTGTATGGACTCTGTTACTTATGAAAATATGCATATAGAGAGAAATGTGCTCAAGCACTGGATGTACTTTAATTAAGAAAGTGGTACAATAATTTAAAGACCTTTAAAGTATCAATTAATTGCTACAGAGGTAACATCCCAGTATAAGCTTGGTGAAGTAAAAAGAAAAATTAGGTATCTCCTTTAAATGAATTTAAAAAGTATGTTTTCGTTTTGTTCTTTATTTTTTTTTCCTGAGGCATTTACTTGATATGCTGTAAGAAAAATCTGCAGGAACATACACATATACCAAACACACACACACACACACACACACACACACACACACACATACACACACACACATACACCCATAGTGTTGAAAATTTTTATTAATTTCCAGTACTAATATATATGCATTTAGTGAAAGAAGAGAGAAAAAACAATAACATTATGTCCAGAGTCCCCCAAGAAGATATCTTTCAGACGTCCTTCATTTCCTCAGAATTAATAGATGTCCAGGCATCAATAAAGTAGAAGAAAAGATGATTGATGTATTTCCTTTTATTATTAAATTGTTGGTAACCAAGGCAGCTTTTCTTTTTTTCTGTGGGGATGAAGAGGGACCTGTCCCTTTTTAACCACTTGCTCTGAATGACTTTTATGCCCAATATCAGTGAGAAGAGAGGATGAATGTCACCTCTCCTCTCCTACTCCTCCTGCTAATGCCTACTCCCTCCTTTGATTGACAGCTACTAATAACCTTCCCGCCCTAAGTGCCATGGAGACACTTTATTAGGACAAACAGCCAAGGAAATCTAGGACCGGAGCCAAGTCTGCAGTGAGTTATTATCGGGCTTGTATTTATCTCAGCTTTGTAATTTTTTCAGTGATATGCAAATCCCGAAATAGATCTTCTGCTGTTGAAGGACAGGTCCCTCTGTTAATTGATCCACTGAGATTCACTCTACCCTCTTTCAGCTCACAGCTAGGGAAACGTACTACATGAAAGAAGCTCAGAGCCATGCACAGGACACAGATATTCTCCACGCACACCTTCCCTGAGAAGAACTTCTACACTGAAAATACATTTTTGTTCATAAAAACACCTTCCCTCTCAACAGTGTCTGCCCAGCAGATCAAACTGATTTGTTTATTTGTTTACTAGTTGTGGCAGAAAAAACACTTTCAAATTATAACCAAATGTGATTTCAGATGGGATTTGCATTTTTCTCCAGAAACACGCAGAGCTCACATAGATTGCAAATATATTAAAACTAATTCAGTGAGAACCAACATTTTTTTTAGGAGAAAATAAATGTAGGGCAGATCATGAAGTAGAAAATTTGGTTTTCCTAGGAACAGTTTCTTCTTTGCACATTAAAAATACAGGTGCACATGCCTAGGCTGTCCCAGACTTTGGACAGCTGACATTTGTCACCAGCAACATCATTCTGTGTGTGTGTGTGTGTGTGTGTGTGTGTGTGTGTGTGTGTACATGCAGGCATGCACACACACCCATATACATAGCTCAGGAAGTTTATGGGCAGGTCACTGATACCAATGCTAGTAGTAATGATATATCTACATTGTAATTTATTGCATTGCTAGATTTTGAATTTTATAAAGCACTTTACAGCAGATTTGGTACAAAGACAATCAATATGTGAGGTAAATAACTACATATTGATTATTATTCCATATAATATCTATATATCTATAGAATCTATATAAGATTGGTGAGATCATGGGCATAGAATCAAAAAGCCTTGATTTTGAGATATAACCAACACAAGTTACTCCTTTTCAAATGCAGTATTTCCCCCAAACAGATTAATAATTAATAAAGACATTCTTGCATTTGTTGTATCATGCCTTCCCTGACATAAAATTAAAAATTGTGAAGAATTGCTTTATGAATTATCATTCTGAAAAGAGTTATACAAAGATTTCAAGACTATCTAATATCAACATATTGTATAAAGTATGGCTTTCTCCTAAAGTATGGTCCAGTAAATCTGGGGGACAGACTACATACCCAGTGATTGTTTATGGCAATGGCCTGAGAACTCTATCAGCAAACAAACTATGCATCCAAGGCTATATATTTCTACATGAGACACGTCCATGGAGCATTACATAAATATAACCTATAAGTCCTTTACTTTAACAATTTTCCTTAACATGGGAAGTAATAAACATGCCCTAGATATTCAAGTGCTTTTTAAAGAGCCACCTTCCACTCTTCATTGGGACCCAAGACAAAGAAAATGATCCCCCTGGAATTCTTTGCTCACAGCCCAGCATACATCCCAGGCTCTTCTACTCCTGTCAACTTGTTACATACTGGAGAAGACATTCCTAAGGTAATTTCTCTGCCAGGTTGTACCTGGTGATGCCTATGCCATGTTCAGTTTTGTAATATGAAGGTGTGCCAGCTTTCCAGGTATCTGAGATAGTCAATTGAAAGAGGGAAACATGCTCCTGTTGGCTTACCATTTTAGGGAATTCAGCTCATGATTATCTGGTGCTGTTACTAGGAAAAATAGCTCATGACAAGGTACATTTTCATGTCAGAAAGTATAGAAGTGCAAGAGGAAGGGGCATCCCATGATCCTTTTCCAGACAGGCCCTCAGAGACCTAAGCCCCTAGTCTTAAAGATTTTTTCATCTCTGATGATACTATGCTGGCGACCACCTTCATGTGGATCGCTAGAGGGACATTCAGCATTCCAACTGTAGCAGAGTCCCATTTGAATCTGCATGGAGACTATCCACACTGCTAACCACCTTATAACACCAAGTTCCCACAACACGGGAATGTTTTGCCAGTGTGGGAAGAGGTTAATATAGTCTGCCCTTTCTTGTAAAAATGAATTCTGCTATCTAAGAAGTTGATCCTGTAGGATTAAAAAATACATCCAGGCAATGGTGGCACATGCCTTTAATTCCAGCACTTGGAAGGCAGAGCCAGTGAGTTTGAGGCCAGCCTGGTCTACAGAGTGAGATCCAGGACAGGCACAAAGCTACACAGAGAAACCCTGTCTTGAAAAACCATATATATATATATATATATATATATATATATATATATATATATATGTGTGTGTGTGTGTGTGTGTGTGTGTGTGTGTGTGTGTGTGTGTGTGTTCTTTGTTTTCTTAAAGTGTATTTTAAAATTGGACAAAGCTGTGCTTTTTCAATAAAAATGCCCCATAGATACATAAGACTTTGTTGGTGAATCACAAATGAACACAGAGAAAAATGTGACCTCTGCATCCAGAAATCACAGTGCAAGTCATGGGAACAGCAGTCTTAGCTTGTCTATGCATTTGAAAGTCATTCAGTAGCCCGCATATCTGCTACTCATTGATAGTTTCACTCCTCCCAAATACTGAGTTTGAAAAGAGACGCATTCTGCTGTGTGGCTGTCACGTTCTTCAGAAACTTGGAATATTCACAGAGCTGCAGCTGCACTCCCACGTCTCTCTGCAGGCATCCTACCCCTGAGTCCTGCCTTCACGTATCTGCTTCCTTTTTATTTTGAGACAGAGCCTCACTAAGTGCTGGAACTGGCCTTGTGCTCAGTCTGCACTGCAGGCCCAGAGCTTGTCATCTTAGATACCTAAGTAGTTTGAGATGATAAATTTGTGTCACAGCCTGGCTTCAAAAGACATTTAAGACTTTCTGGTACAATAAATAAGGAGAAACTGTATTTTACTGTTCCTTAGATTCCTGTTTGTATTCTAATGAGAGACAGAAACAGTATGTATTGGGTGGGAGGGAGGTGAGTAAGACCTGGGAAGTATAGGGGGAGAGGCAACAATAACAACATACTGTTAAAAAAAAAATCTGTTTTCAATAAAAGAAAAAAGGAAATGGCAAGAACAAAAGAGTTTATCAGATAAGTATAAACTAATTCTTTAAGAACAAAATATCTTTCCAAAATTGTATTACGTGTATCAATAGTAAAAATCTTTAAAAAATTTCTAATCTCCTTTCTTACCCTTGTTCTACTAAGGGAAGTTAAAATCATTGAACTAGAGATACAACAAAAGTCAAGGGAACTTCTTTCAGAGATCTTTTAACTCCCAGCAGACATTGAACAATACAGTCTATAGGATATTGATTACCTTTTCATCAGCTGTCCAGATATTGCCTTATCGCTTAAGGAAAATATGAACCAAAGAAAAAATATGACTATTTTGAGTACTGAAAACACAGAATGGAGCATAGTTCAGTCCCTCTAGCATTTGCCTCACCTCTAACTGTGCATTTCCTACATTTAGCTAGATACAGATCAAATTAATCTCTATGATATAATATTCTGTTAATAGCTGCAAGTATAGAAAATAGGAACTTAGATATGTTTTTAGAGAAATGTTTCACTATCCAAGATCAAATGCCCTACATTTAGTAATTTAAACTTAACAAGTGCATATTAAATTTCTAATGTATTCTAGGCTCCAATACATTACATGGAGTTTATGAAGAACAGCCTCTGTACACTAACCACTTTAAAAATGGCTAATTCTGAACTGGAAGGATGACTCAGAAGGTAAGAGCACTTGTTGTGCATGCAAGAAGACTTGAATTTGAATTGAGTTTGAATTCCCAACACACAAGCCAAAATCTGGGTGTGACCATGCCTAGAACCACAATGGTGGTAATGTCTATGTGTGTGTCATGGGGAAGGGGTGGAGGCAGGAGGCTCACTGGCTTTGTTCACACCACATATGCTCCAGATTCAGTGAGACACCCTGTCTCAAGGGAATAAGGTAGAGAATGAGAGAGTAATACACCAAATGTTTTCCTTTGGCCTACATAAATATGTAAAAGGGAACACAGGGTAAAACACACCCTTACACACACATGAACATATCCCACACATGTATATGTATACAGTATACACACACACACACACACACACACACACACACACACACACACACACACACACACGTTTTAATCCTCCAGATTCATGAAATCCCTGTTCTGCTGTCACTAATTTGTATTAGTGGATGACCATTCAACTTTGAAAATATGAAAATTGGAAATAAATTATTGAGCAAAATCATGATCTGGCACTTAAGACTGTTGTAAGCATATAGGGTCCAGTCAATATCCTGAGAAATATCTAGCATGTAGTGGGAACACAATTAAGTATGGTGACACCATGGAATTTATTCTGCTGAATTGCTAATCTATTTCTACCCTGCAAGACATTAAAAACACAAGTGAGTGAAGAAATTTTGTAACTCTGAGTATGAGTTAGAAGGCATGTCTGCCTGATTTTGAATCACTATTAATTAGTAAATTCTGGCATTTGTTAATGACAGTGATGTTAACAGATGCTTTGGGGTCACCTTTTTTTCCATGAAGTGGAGGCTAAAGGACTATCGGTTCATTTCCTTACAGACATTCATGTCTCTTCATTGACAAGGCATTCATCTGTTCTGAAGGAGTAGCAGCTAGTACTTCTGAGATTGTTCTGTACTGAAAAACTATCCAGTTTAAAGTAGGACCAAAATAAGAAAAAGAGCATGATATGAAAGGCAGAAATAAGATGGTTGCTGAAGATGGCTAGAGATGGCTCAGAGGTAAAGAGCATACACTACTCTTGCAGATGACCTGTGTTCAGTTCCTAGCACCCACATCAGAAGGCTCCCAGCTGCATGTATCTCCAGCTATAAGGAATTCCACACTGCTTTCTGGCCTGTGCATGTGCCTATGCACACATGCACTACCAACACACACTCAGGTATACAAAATTAAAAATAAAATCTTCCTAAACCATAGTTTGCTGTCTCTCTTTAGTAAGAAGCAAATGTCTTAAAATCAGCATTAGCAAGGATGTGGTTGTGAATCGTGCAGCTGAAAAAGAATTGTGTGTGTGTATGTGTGTGTGTGTGTGTGTGTGTGTGTGTGTGTGTGTGACTTATGTGTATATCTGTGCACCACATGCTTGCAGGGTTCTCAGAGGCCAGAAGAGGGTGCTGAAGTCCTGAGACTGGAGTTATGGGTAGTAGTGATCTGCTGTATAGGCTGAGAATTGAATCCAGGTTCACTGCAAGAATAGCCTATGCTTTTAACTGCTAAGCCATTTGTCAGTTCTAAAATAACATAGTACTAAAAACTAATTTCTCAATTTGATGACCTATAAAAATGAGATAGTCCTTGAAAACTAAAAACATGTTGTTGACAAGGTTTAAACTGATGAAGTTACCAAGGATATGATCATAACTGATCATATTAAACATATTAAAGAACAGAGAAGACATGCAAGAAGTTCTAGTGTATGTGTGTAGCTACAAAGTCAAGCTCACTTCTCATGATTTTGGGGAAGAAAGAGGATGTATCAGATTCCTACTGGGGCTAATAGCTTGGTATATACACTTAAATTAAATTCTCTTATAAGTTACATATTAGATAAAATGGAAATTAAGGAAACTTCTGTTATTTTGTTATCATGTTGACAGGTGCCCCCAGGCATTGACCCAGACTCAAGTTCATCTGACACAGGGACATTCTCCTGACAACTCTCCCACACAGAAGTGTTTGTTCAGGAATGTTTCCAGGATGTTCGTTACAATGGTTACCAGGTCACTTTAGAAAACAAATTACTACCATTTCACGATGAATAATTTATAATGGCAATAGTATTCATCAATTAATTTAGTGAATGGTAAAATGATCATAATCTAATAATCCAGACAAAATAATGCTATATCAAACCCTGGAGTGGAAAACATGGAAGAGAAGTGAACGCTAAACACCTTTGGCAAAAATGCCAAATGTGAGTTAAAGTGGATGCATTTGACTCCGTTTTGAGTCACCCCACCCTCCCAGCACACTGTGAGAGCTGATGGTTCTCTGCCTTGGCGTTTGAGGATTCTTTGCAGCTAAAAACAAAGAATATTATTCACCCTCACCATTTCTCTTTCCACTCAACTAGGAAGAATATTGCTGCTTCACGTTTGGTGGAATTCTTGCAAACCGTGGGAGGTCTTGAAGTCCCTGACCACTTCTGGTGTGGGTGTTTAGTAAAACAATACTGGCTGCTACAGTCAGGACAGACTTCAGGGCCTTGCGATCCATCCTTCCTTCTGCTGCTCAGGCCTCCAGTCTCTACATGCAGGAGTTCCTTAATCCTTAGATACAGCTGACCTTGTATTCTTTTTCATTATTCCCCTGTCCTACTCACTTTCAAAATACTGGAAATTCACTTTAAACTTGCAACATGCTTTTTTGCTCCTCACAACCACACTATGTTTTATTCATCATATATGCCAAATCCAAAGGTCATCTCCAGGACACCTTCATTATGTGATGTGCATTTGTCTCCAGCATATTGCTTTTCCTAGGTGAGTGCACAGAACTCCTTCCCTGTGCTTACATGTGCTGCTATTCATTTGCATCACATAACACCATTAATCAGCTTCCCCCATCCACATCTCAGAATGACCATGGAACACATTTCTGTGTGGGTGGTTTTGTTGATGCTGTTGTTTGTTTGTTGGTAGTGATGGTGGTAGGGTTGTTGTTTTTTCCTACTTTCAATGCCTCGTGTGGTTTTTGTTGTTGTTGTTTGTTTGCTGTTGTTGGTGGTGTTATGTTTTTCTACTCTCAATGCCTTGTGTTAAAAGGGCCTCAATAACATTTAAATGAGCAAATAAATGAAGAAAAGTTTGCTTCCTTTCCTTCCTCAAGTGTTGGAGCTTTAGAGAATCCCGGGAGCTTATACCTTAGTTCTCTGTTAAATTGTGTTTTCTGAACTGAAGCATTCATTATCATGCTGTGAGAAATTCACAGAACACTTGCTTGGAAAGCGTGAACAGCCCTTAAATTAACCTCAGGACAATTACTACACACACACAGACACAGACACAGACACAGACACACACACACACACACACACACACACGCACACACACACACATATAGAATTACTATATAGATAAATAAAGAGATATACACAAAACATGTGTGCGTGTGTATGTGTGTGTGTGTGTGTGCGTGAGTACTGTCTTTCTGGAAACTATTGTATCATTTGTATAGAATACTTGATGCCATTTTACAGAAAAGAACATGCCTATATTTATATTTATATAAAGTATAATCACATTACAATAAATAGATCCAGATAAATTTTATGTAGAATTTTATAAAATTTATTGAAGATAATCATCAGACTTAACTCAATTTCAGCTCTACTAGAGCCAATGTTTAATTTCCAAGATGATTGGGTGGGTGTAGTAAGCCCACCCCGAAGGTTTTTCAAATGTTGAGAGATTTTAGTGACCTCTGAGTAAAATCTCAGTCTCTCTCTCTCTCTCTCTCTCTCTCTCTCTCTCTCTCTCTGGCACATGACTGTTTCCCTCAAGATTTGGTAATTAGTCATGTTATGGTTAAAATACACATTACATTAAAGCTTCTGTTATTTGAGAAGCAAGTGGTAAACACCACTGACTGCTGTGAGCCATAGCTTTAAACAGGCAGGAAGTTCAGTGGACAGATCAGAACACTCTCAGTTGAGCACTACAATCTACTCCGGATTTTACATGCTGCTGAGGTTTGGCTGGGCTTCCAATCTTCCAGGCATGGTGTGCAAGCGTCTTTGTGGCTCCCTACATCAGTGAGAGCGACAGTTGCATCCAGCCATGTCTCTGTAGCCTCTTCTAGTGGGCCACCTTCCCTAAAGGGGTCACAGACCTTGAAAGAATTGAGCACCCTGAGCCAAATGCCTCCCCTCTACCATTGTAGATTAGTCATGCTCTCTAGAAACTGTAAGAAAGAAAAAAAAATGTTGACTGGTGTTCTATCGGGAGGGAACAAGCTACCTTTCTCACCAGTACATAGTAATATAGACTGCTGAGAGATTCTTGCCATACTTGTCTCTACACTCTGTGTTTTCTGTATATTCAGTGTAGAGTGGTGTGGAGTGGGTTTGCTGCATTACAATGAGAGGAGACTCTGCATTGTGCTGCATTTGTTAGTTTAGGTAAGAAATTAGGGGTTCTTCTAAAATGCTAGGACAAAGACACATGGAGGAAACTATTGTCAGGCATCATTCCTAGTCATGAAGATACTGTAATCCACTGTTCTACCAGTGTGGCACTGTGGTGTATGCAGCCGAGGGTGCCAAGGTGAAATTGAAATGCTGATGGGTGTGAGGAAGGTCCTGAATCAGGAGTGCATGATTCGTCTGAAGTGCACTTCAGGCCACATCATGTACTGAAGACTTTCTCAGGGCTACAAATTGATATGAAAAAAACAAATCAGAATCTGCACATAAGCCATAAAAACTGAAATAAGGCGGCATGAAGGTGACATGGCTGTAGGATTTCAATGAGAGTGGGACAAAAAAAAAAAAAGAAAGAAAGAAAAGAAAAGAAAACTTGAAGACCTTTTAACAAAGGCATCTAAAATGATAGGCCTTCAAGTTTTACTTCAAGTGTTTGTCAGGCCCCGAGGACAAGGCAAAGCCCCCCAGGCTTTCTCACAGGGACTGAGTCTGTGTCACATGTGCACTCCTTTCACTTTTCCCCACTTCTCCTGTATACATCCAGACTTCCACAGAGCTCCTATAAAGCATCCTGTCATCCTGTGTACTCACAGGCGCTGTCTCTGCAGGCAAGAGATACAAGGTACCCACGAGCTGAGGGGAACTCCCTGAGCAAGGACCATGCTCAATAGACAGGAAGCATGTGGATAGGTCATATTCAAAAGAGTCCTTGAGAATTCCAAAACAGTATAAAAAAACAATGGCCACCATTATGCGGAACTTTTAAAGCTTTATTTCTTGTGTAAAGGTTCAGGTCAATTTAAGTCGCTCCTCACACTGATGCCACTTTAACCAGTCTAGAAATTCCTAGTATTGTTGATATAATGAAAGTGTCTACACTACACTCATTTATATCCCATCTTTTTGTCTGTTGTATAGCACTGTCCTCCAAGCAGAACAACCCCCATTTCATAAGACCATCTGATTCTGCTTACCAAAGATCATACAGCTGAGCTTTTTGACTTTGATGTTCTGTCACAGAAGAGGGTGGAGAGGGTCACTGGACCCTCTGCTGAGTATCCAGCCAGTCTTTGCAAGCACTGTGTGTAATCCTGCCCTAATTACATGTAGTCTCAAGATCTCAGGGAGGAGATAGAGTATCTAGACTGGGAATGACTTGGGAAAGGGTCTCCATCTCCATGACTATGGGTTATGGGAAGGCCATCATCCAGCATAGCTGAGCAGAGACTTCCCCATGTGGATGCTTTAGGATCACCCACACTCCTGTTACTAAACCCTCACCCACTACCTTGTAAGAAAGCTTCATGAACTCATTGGTTCTCCAGGGCAAATGTTGGTAGAATGCAACTTGGGTTTGGCATCAAGTCTTTAGGGAGAGAGGTAGACACTACTGAGTCTGTTCCACAGAAAGAAAATTCTGGAGACATATTTAATCATGCCTTCCCCACCCTGGACTCTTATTCCTGCAATTTCTTGTTTAATATCTGTTTTTGTGTGACATGGCCATTGACAGTTTAAAACATCCTTGCTGGTGATCCTACCCTTTGGTAAAGCTTGAGAAGAACTCAATAAGAAAACAAAAGTTTAATCTTCTTTTTTTTAAAAAAAAAATTCAGTTCTGTGAAGATCTGAATGCAAAACAGGGATTAATGAAGGACAAGCATTGCTTTTTTCCACCATATGTATATATACACAGGTAAGTACATACATAATTTATACACACACACACACACACACACACACACACACACACACTGTGGATTCCTTAAATGCTAGGTATATACATTAGACTCTTCAAATACAATGTTTTATAATATATCAAAATTTGACAGGAAACCTGCCAGTGATGGCATATAAGATGGCTGATGTGCTGCCAGCAGAGATTGGAGAAAAGGGAACCCGACATTGTGGACCCTTAACCCTCTGTGTGTTCCCCTCCAGATCTTCTGTTTAGCATGCCTCTAGAGGGCCATGGCAGAAATGCCTACATGTCCCAAGGTAATGCTTTATGGCGTGCACATGTCATGCCCTCCTCCATATAAATACTTCTTGTAATACTAGTATTTTTCTTCTATCTGATCTTCATGTTCTATGTTCTTAGATCAATGGTGATTTCTGTGGTACAGGAAAGGAGTGAAATAAATTTCACAGGAAATTATACAGAGATGATCACTCAGGCTGGGGTTAAGGCAGTTATAGAGTTCATGGGAAAGAACCTGCAGCCTGGAGTAGCTTTTTAGGCTTGGATAAACTGTATCCAATGTGTGGTCAACTATAGCACGTGGTATGATATGCGTCAACACACTAGACTTAAATTGGCCGTGATGAATAATTCAGTTTCTGAGGATATTCCAAAGACATTGTGTAAAACTTGAGACCCTAAGGGATATTGGCTGAAGACTGTGGATGGAGTAACATATAGATGGGATGACAAACTAGAAGTGTGGGAACCTAGAACAGGAGGAAAATAGTGGCCTCCACCAAGAAAAGTGGATGACAACTTTAATTCAGATAATTTTTATTCCTCCTGAAGGAGTGTGGAGACAATGTGGCAATGGATGGAGTGATTGCTACAAGCTTTACTGGGTTCCTAGATTGAAAAGAGCTGCCAAGAAAGGTGAGCTTCCTTTCATAGAAGCTCTATAAATTAGATTAGGTCTTCCTTAGAATTGTTGGATATAGAAGGACAGAAGTTGCTGACTTGCAGGGACAGATTTCTTGTCTGAGGTCATTGTGGCCCACCAGTCAAGGGGCTTCATGTCTGCAGAGGGCTGAGGAGGAACTTAGGCAGCTACAGGGGTCTTGAGGTCGGAGCAGGCTGTGTGAGAAGGAAATGACTGTCTGGTACACTGACCACTGTTCTTATTTTTACCTTTTTTTGTGAAATTGCATGTTGCTAGCCTGTAGGTCAAGTACTCAAAAGATTGTATAACATTAATAATAAAAATAGATTATGTTTGCTTTGGTGTTAACCCTGGGATAGTTCCTGTGTTTAGTAAAAGATGATGAAAAATATATTGGTGATTTTCTAAGAGTAATTTTTGGAATCATGAGAACATTTTGTATTGGGTGATTTCCCCTTTCCTTTCTGTTTCCCCTTTTCTTATGATAATAAAAGACTGAGGTCACCGGGGCAAAAGCAGAAGCTAAAGTAAAACAAGTTAAAGAAGCTAAAAGAAACTAAGAGAAGCTCAGAGAAGCCAGGGAAGAAAAAGAAACTTAGCAACTGCAGAAGCCCAAAGTGAACTGTCAGCTTGCATGAACATTGTCTCTGAGTCATTATTGTACCTTCCAGGTATTCCATCCTTCAGACCCCCGAAACTGCTGAGGCTGGTCTCTGGCAGAAACCTAGACTAATTACTTATTTTGAAACATTGAAAAATGTGGCCATTATTGTATACATTACAAGTGAGACAGTTAAGAACCACATTGAAAAAAATCACTATTCATAGTAGTGTCTGAAGAAGTAGCCCTCCACATCTACCTATTATGATGCTGTGTGTGTTGAACACACAGGATGTTTCCTGATTGCTGCATTCATTTCCATGACCTTGTACCAAGTAACTTTAAATTTAACAACTTGAAAGTGTATGAACCAGTTATCTTCTGTGTCAGGAGTTAGAGCAAGAAATGGGTTTGTGGGGCTATACTCTTTTGGAAGCCTTTTCTAGTTCCTATATGCTGCCCTTCATTCTGAGTGCATTGCTGTTCTCTGTCTTCAAAGCCTATATCCAAGCTCTTGTGACGTGCAATCCTATTTAGTCTTAACAATAAAAACCCTGAGTCAGATGTCAGGGTGAAAGTTGAAAGATCACAGAAGCAGAGCAGCCAGCCACCAGAAACTTCTTACCTCTATGACATCTCAGACCTAATGGGAGCGAGAGTGTCCTGACTCTATGAATCCTCAGGCTAAATGGGTGAGATTCTGTCTCTCTCCACCATATATTTCTATCTCCACCTTCCAATTGCTGGGATTAAAGGCATATGACACCATATGCCTGGCTCGGTTTCTCTTTTAGACTGGTTCAATCTCATATAGCCCAGGTTGGCCTTGAACTCCTGATATTCCTATTTCCTCCTTCCAAATACTGGGATTAAAGGTGTGTGCCACCACTACCTAGACTCTATAGTTAACTAGTGGCTAGCTCTGCTCTCTGATCTCCAGACAAGCTTTGTTAGAACATAAAACATCATACAACACATCTGTATTCTGAATTCCTGTCTCCCTCTGCTTAAAACCTTCTATAATTATATTATATTATTCAAATATTCTCTGTTTGGTGGATGCTTGACTCAGCCACAACCCCTAAAGTATACTTTTCCAAATAAAGTAACATTTTCACATGGGATGAAGACCTGGATTTGTTTAGAGGACTGTGACCTAGGTAAACAATCACTTTATAAAAATCCCACCTACATATCTGAAGTTTCCAATTAGTTTACTAAGAACTCATACTTTATTTTATAATTGAGATTTGAAATTTTTGCTTCATAAAGAAAGTAAAAACAATGGCAAAAAGTCATATCTTTAAAAAGGATAGAGACAAATATAAAAATACAAGAGAAGGTCAAGTAAGTAACCTGATTAATAATATGTTCATGAAAATCAGAATTTTCATGGTTATTTGTCATCCATTAAAATAGTTGCTAAGAAATATAGATAATAACAATAAAAATACATCTGCAACAAGATAATAATAACTGAAATAAGAAAAGTTAAAACCAAGATTGGAATATAAATGAATATCCCCATACATGAGAACAAAACTCAAAATGAATTAAACTAACATGAAACATGAACTTAGAACATAATTGAGATATGTTAATGCACTACTAAGATGGAATCTCACCAAATGCAGATGAGAAAAAATAAAAACAGGAGTATTTGG
Organism: Onychomys torridus; assembly: GCF_903995425.1. Classification (NCBI taxonomy): domain Eukaryota; kingdom Metazoa; phylum Chordata; class Mammalia; order Rodentia; family Cricetidae; genus Onychomys; species Onychomys torridus. The sequence continues at coordinate 36,423,543 of NC_050460.1, forward strand.
CCACGCTAAAAGTGCTGAATTCTGGGTCTGAATCTTTTTATTTAAAAGTCTCAGGGTAGGGGCCTAAAGATGACTTGACATAAAAGAGCAGTGACTGCTTATGTGGAGGTCCCATGGTTAGTTCCCAGCACCTGTACTGAAGCTCACAAACATCTGTAATTCATGTTCTAGGAGATCTACTTCTGTCTTCTGGTCTGCAGAAGCACCAGACATAAAGGTGTCACAAAGAATTTATGCAGGCAAAGCATCCATACATTTAAATAAAAAATAAAACTTAAGTCTGGGGATAGAAGTCAACAATATTGCTCAATTTCAGAACAGAAGATTTGCAGAACCATGAGGATTTTGGATTTCTCCATAGATATTGCATTCCTTGAGAGAAAGTAAAATACTGTTGGATTATTATATGCGAAAAGTTTTTTACCCTAGAATTTTATACCAAAATTCTGTATGACAAAGTTGTTATACTTTGAATAATGCAGTCCCCTCCAAAGTCTGTGTTAAAATACAACCCTTAGTATAGCATTAAGATGTAAGGCTTTTGGGAGGTGAGTGAGTCATCATGAGAATCATCCCCCTCCCCACAAGTGGAATTAACAGCCTGAGGGGCCAAGGGGAGGTGGTCTTTTTCCTCTACTGTTCTGGCTCATTAGAAAACTTTCTGCTCTGTATATGTTGCCTAATACATGATATTTGTTTATGATAGTTCAAAATACTAAAATAAAAAATAATGTTTACATAAATGTTTTTCCAAACATGCAAATATATTTTAGAGTTTTCATAGCTAAAATAAATTGATCTCAGCTATTTCTTTCTCTAAGAAATAACTCAAAGACTTCTAGTTAATTGTTTGATTACATTTATTTATTTATTTATTTATTTATTTACTTACTTACTTACTTACTTACTTACTTACTTACTTACTTACTTATGTATTTGAAAGACAGGACCTCACTATGCAGTTTTTGGTGGTTTGTAGCTATGTATGTAGATCAGATTGGCTTCAAACTCATAGAGATCTACCTTTCTCTGTCTCTCAAGTTCTGAGATTAAAAGCATATGTCACCACTTATGTCTACAGTGAACTTAAAAAGGAAAATTTGCTCTAGGATCCAGAAAGTCTTCACATTATAAAAGTGCAAAATCATAACCCCAAATAATAGCTGTAATGCAAATTTGTATAACAATCATTATCAATCAGCACAGAACAATACTCAGCTCTGGGGTAAAACTTCCAAAGAGAGGAACATTGGGGAAATTGCCACTGTTTAGAAGTTCCGTGGTGATGTAGTCTTACAGTCTAGGAGAACCATATTGTAAGAGCCACTAACCTAGGAAACCAAGCAGCTGATTGAGGGCTTTCTGTTGACTACACAAGTTCACAAACCCATTTGCAAAAGGCAAACTACACACAGCAAGATCAATACCTATCAACTGATGAATGGATGAAGAAATTATGGTACATTTAGACATGGAATATTACTCAGTTGTTAAGAAAAATGAAATTATGTAGTTTTTAACCTAAATGAGAGGATTCAGAAAAATAATTGAGAGAGGTGACCCAGACCTCCCCAAAACACATATAGTATGTTTTCTTTCACATGTGGATGGTATCTTTTAAGATTTTGATATCTTGGCTATAATTTGAATAACCACACAGATTAGGTACTTAGTAAGGGGTTACACATGAGGAAAGATTCTCCTAAGGAAGGAGAAATAGAATATAGTGATAAGAAGAGACTAAAGGGAAATTAAAATAAAAGGATTGAAAAGGGAGGGAGATGGGGGAGATACGTAAGTAGGGGGGATATAGGAAAGGACAACTAACATTAAAGGCCATTTAAAAAACTGTATGAAAACTTACTACTGCAGAAACTTCTAAAAATACATACAGATATGAAAGGAAATTAAATGAAGTCATATAACAAGGGAAGCAATGCCCTAATTAAACATCTTATGCCACCAAGCAAAACCTCAAGTGCTAGGAATGGATTGTATATAGTTGAGCAGATGGTCAATAGGGTCCCATTGAAACCCCCAAACATCACAAGGTATTGCCAAGGCAATAGCTTACTCTACAAAACTTTGTAGTAATTGCTGAAGACAATACTTATATCATCGAACACGTAGTAGTCAGGTTGGTGCCTTCACTCCTGCCGAACCTGGTCCTGGAGGGTACTCTACAACTTAAAGAATGAGAAGGGTGGTCATCAATATCACTCAAGTACAAACTCTGTGACCTACAACAGTGATAGGCCTGTATCCATAGGTGAGTTCCTTGCTCAACACACATCAGAAAGACTTCTTCTTACAGTAGGTAGGCATTGACACAGGGATCTACAACGGAACAATATGCAGAGAATGAAAGACATTGGAGCACTCAGTTCTAAATGGGATGTCTTCATCAATCCCCTTCCTTTAAGGCTTGGAAATCTGTGCAGAAGAGGAGCAGGAAAGAGTGTAAGAGCCAGAGGTGATGGATGACTCAAGGGAACACGGTCTTCCAAACACAACAGAACTGATGCATGTGTGAACTTCAAGAGAATAGTAATATGCACAAGAACTACATGGGTTCAAGCCGCATGTGTGTCCCAGCACAGAGAGGAAAAAGTGGACAGTCTCATGTCTAAGCAATAAGCTACCTGTAACTGATACCTGTGGGCAAAATAAAAACCAGTTTTTTCCAATGGAGTGTCACTGGTTATATCAACTACACTCTAGGGAAAGCCCCATGCCTAAGAATTTTTGGCCAATACAAAACAAACTCAATGGCATTCTTTGTGGACTTCTTGTTTAGTTTTGCTTTATTTTGGAAATTTTGTGTGTGTGTCTTACTGATCTTTTGCCTGATAGTTCTTATTTTTATTTTTGTTTTGTTTCTTTTCTTTCTTTCTTTATTTTTGAGAGAGTGACTGGGGGATCCAAAGGATCTGGGAGGAGTTGGGGAGGGCAAAACATGATCAAAGTATAGTGTATGAAAACATTTTTAATAAAATATGCTTGCTACTCTGAAATAAAAGCCAGATCAGTTAAATCTATATGCAAGGGAGATAAAAATGGAAGAAAAAGCCCTCTAAATAGAGGGAGCCACTGAGCCACATATTTCGCTCTTAAGTAAAATGCCTCTAAATCTCCAGATGAGTCCTGGCTGCCTGATGTATTTGTTATTGGCTCCTCACTCCTCGTGTTACTTCACCAATTTTCTACCAATGTATTTTTGAAGTAATCTCTTGAAAAAGCTTCCTGTATTTGAATGCCTCTGAGCCAGCTTCCAAGAGAACTTTGGCATAATAGGGTGTGCTCAAGAAAATTAGTTCAATTGAATATGTACAAAAACAATTTAAGACTTTAAGCTCCACAATAGTCCATTAAAATACTTTTTGTTAAAGGCAGTGTTTGCTTTTCACAAACGGCTATTCAAATATATGATTTAAAATGATTTCATGTGTTAGCCATTTTTATTCATTTTCTTCCATTTTGGAAATTACTAATTTGTATCACTGAAATCCAAGTGGCTCTGCAGAGAGTAGGATATTAACGGCTGGAATGCACGCCTTAGCAGGGACTTTGTTGGTAGGCTCAGAACGGTGGCAAAACCCTGAGGAAGGAATTCAGATGACTCTGATTGCTGCAGACTTCCAATGGGGAACATTCTACACACTGCGCTGGGAACAAGGAAGTCTGTCAAACAGAAAGCTCTTTTAAAAGCTGAGACATGAGAATAATGTTCATCAAATTTCCTTGGTGGACAAAGTGAGAGTGAAAGGTGTATGTATGTATGTATGTATGTATGTATGTATGCATGTATGTATGTATGCATGTATGCATGCATGTATGCATGTATGTATGCATGCATGTATGCATGTATGTATGCATGTATGTATGTATGTATGCATGTATGTATGTATGTATGTATGTATGCATGTATGTATGTATGTATGCATGCATGCATGTATGTATGTATGTGTGTATGTATGTATGTATGTATGTATGTGTGTATGTATGCGTGTATGTATGTATGCGTGTATGTATGTATGTATGTATTTTTCACAGCCAGCAGGTGACAGGGACCCCATTGCCTAACGGCACTTCCATGGGCGCTAAAACCTTCCTCCTACACATGCTAGTGAAAGGGTAGTTTTATCCCCAGGCAAAACTCCCCGGATTCTGTGAAACCCATTTGAGCATCATCAGATGGCCTGTCACAATGCTACACAGTCTTCTTGCCCAGCAGATAATGAGTTTCCCTCACTGTTATTACCTAAGCCCCAAAATGCACATTAAAGAACACTGTCAATGAACATTGGGATCAAAATGTGACCTACATAGTTTATGGACACACTCCTGCAGAGCCAAAGTGTCTGCTAATATTCTATTACAAAGAAGGCATAATGTTCAATTAAGAGCAAGCCATCCCCCACGACCTACAAAACATAAGAACTCTGGATATTACTATTAGTTGTGGGATATCACTTGATCCATTGTCTTTGAAACAATCTTCACGTTACCCAGAATAGATAGACATTGATAAAAGTTTGACTTGTCTCCTGATTTTAGCATAGAGATGCCAGACTTACTGATCCTTGTTCCCTCTCTTACCCTCCATGTCTCTCTTCATGAAAACGGGGCATTGCACTGTCTGACATCAAAGACCACATCCAGTCACTTTGTTCTTTTCCTATCCGGATCTTTCTTAGGGATGAGACTTCATAAAAGAAAGGGCTAAAATGGTACTGGAGTTCACCTGACCACAAAAGATACAATAGACATGAAGAGTAAAATATATACAAACACTTTCTTTTCTGGAGGGATATGTAGACAAATTTCTAAATGGTCTTATTAAATAAAAAAACAGGGAGCCAAATACAGGGGTTAAAGCCTTAGCAAGCAGGGAAATGGGAATAGCCACCAGCTAATCTTACCTCACCGGCTCTGCAGCTTCCTGTCTACCCATGCCTTTATATGCCTTGCTTTTCTGGCCTCTCATCAGCTCTTAGCTCAGCTACCTCATTTCCTTGTCACTACCTGTCTATACAGACCTCCATGTCTCTATGGTTGGTACCGGAATTAAAGGCATGTGTCACCACGCTTGGCTCTGCCCCCTAGTATGGCCTTGAACACACAGAGACCTTTCCTGCTAAGTGATCGGATTAAGGGCATGTGCTGCCTGACTTTGTTTATTTAAAATGGCTTTTCCCCTGATCTCTAGGCAAGCTTTATTTATCAAAGCACAAATAAAGTATCACCACAGGGATATAGATTCTTCCTCTGTGTCTTCACATTCAAGGAGAAGAGTTGCACTAAGGTACATGTATAGAAGGGGTTGGTTAGGATTGCCAACTCCTAGGTTATGCTTTTAATTTAAAACCATTTAATGTGTGTGTATCTTAGTTACTCTTCTATTGCCATGACAAAACCCCATGACCAAGGCAGCTAACAAAACACACATTTAATTCAAGGGCTCATGGTTCCAGGAGGTTAGAGTCCATGGCTGTCATGGCAGAGAGCCTGGGGTCAGGCAGGCAGGCATGAAGTTCTAATAGTAGCTTATATCAGATCCACAAGCAGAGGCAGAGGGAGCCATCATCAGTGATACACCTCCAACAAACCCACATCTCCTAATGCTGTCCAAACAGTTCCACCAATTTGAGATCACGCATTCAAAAACATGAGCTCATGGTGGCCTTTTCTCATTCAAACCACCACGATATGTCTGGGTGCTTTACCTGTGTGTATGTATATCTGTGTACCACATGTGTGCTTGGAACTCAGGGAGGCCAAAAAAGGTCATCAGATTCTCCTAGGACTGTAGTTAAAAACAGTGATATGGTTGCTGGAAACTGAAACCAGGTCCCCTGTCCTCTGTAAGAGCAGCAAAAGTCTCCTGCTAAGCCACCTCTCTGGTCCTATCAATCCCTGCTTTGTAAAAAACTTAGAAGTTATTACTTCTGCAGCAAGAAGAACAGAGGAAGGAAGGAGAGGCAAAAATGAAAGATAAAAGTCAGTGACATTTCTTTTTTGTCTCATTTTCTGTTATCATTCCCTTTCCCTTCCTTCCTTCCTTCCTTCCTTCCTTCCTTCCTTCCTTCCTTCCTTCCTCCCTCCCTCCCTCCCTCCCTCCCTCCCTCCCTTGGTCCCTTCCTCCCTCCCTTCTTTCTTTTTTTTTTTTTTTTTGTCTTTTCTTGTTTTGTTTATTGTTTCAAGACAGTGTCTCACTAGGTAGTTCTTACTGTTCTGTAACTCCCTACATAGACCAGGCTGTCCTAGAATTCACAGAGATCTGCCTTTCTCTGCCTCCCAAGTGCTGGGTTTAAAGGTGTGAAGTCAGCCATCAAGAGTGGCTTCAGAGACATTTCTTGACTCCATCTGAGCACTTAGGTTAACTGCCCCTCCCAAATCCAGTGACAGAGAGGTACATTCAGATCTCAAAAGCATAAACCATGAACTGCTTATCTGAAAAACAAATTAAAAAAAGAAAGACCACTGACTTGACCTAGTAGTGGAAGTTCACCAACCAATTCTGAAAAATTTCCAAGGCTTCCGGCAGAGCTGTGGCAGCAATAGAGCCTTCAAGGGTTCCTGTTTCAGAGAAAGAGGACACAGCTTCATAACCTTTCCATCTGGACAGATAGAAGCAAAGTGTTTTCATAATCTTTTCATGGGGCAAGGGAAAAACCCTTTATGAAATGCATATACTCCCAGAGCCTTTGGTTTAATGAAGACCTATTGACAGACTCTACCATGACCTACTCTTATCTCATTAATTCCAGAATCCCAGATTCCAGCCTCTTCTAGCTTTTCTGTCTCACCTAAGGCCATCAAGCCTAGGAAAATAGATTTAATCATTGATTATAGATATTTCCATCCCTTGAACTTCTTACTATAATGTTCAAAGAACTGCAAGATGTGATGTCTACCATGCAAGAAGCTCTTAGAGAAGTCTGAAGACATGAGAACAAAAGCACCAGAGGAACTCGAAGGCTCTTCCACTTCAAGCTCCTGAAAATTTGAAATGTAGCATACGTCCTCTACAGATTAATATAAAAGCCTGACATTATCAACCTAGTTAGTCATGTCTGATATTTTAACTGGGGTAAGACACAGCTAGAATTGAAATGTGACTGGGATAGTATTAGAGTATTGGCTTGTGGGATGATGATTTAGGATAAAGGTCCATTCTGAATATGGGTGGCACAATGGGTTGGGAGGGGAGTGTCTCAGATAGAGAACCTGGAGGAAGTCAGCACATATGGTAGTGAAAGCCCTGCTTCCTCCTAAGTTAAGATGTATCACTTTTGCGTTCAGCTGCTTCTGAATTTTAATGTGAACTCAACCCTGGTGACTCTCCAGGGAGTTCCCATCACTCTAGTCATGGATTGGGATGGCTGAGAACTCCAGATTCTTTGTTCTGCCTATTTTTATGTCAGATTGGTATAAAGGTAGAGTCATCTGAGAGGAGGGAATCTCAATTGAGAAAATGTCTCCATCAGATTGGGATCCAGGCCAATCTGTATGGTATTTTCTTATTTAGTGATTGACTGACATGAGACAGCTTAATCGTTTGTGGGTGGAGTCATCCCTGTGCTAGTGGTCCTGGGTTCTATGAAAAAGCAAGATGAGCAAGCCATGGGAAGCAACTCAGTAAGCAGCACCCCTCTATTGCCTCTGTATGAATCCTGCCTTGAGGTCCATGCCCTGCTTGAATTCCTGTCCTAACTTCCTTCAAGGATGAACAGTTATGTGGAAGTATAAGCCAAATAAACCCTTTCCTCCCAAAGTTGCTTTTACATGGTGTTTTATCAGAGCAATAGTAACCCCCAATAAAAACATTCTTAAACTGAGCAGTTGCGTGGTTCTTTGCCCCTTCAAGTGACAATGGTCGTTGTTGGAGTACTCAAACTTCTGTCATGTCAACACAATAAACCTTCTCTTTATATATATATATATATATATATATATATATATATATATATTCCATCAGTTTCAGTTCCTCGCAAATAATACACTCATTGACCAAAGTTGATAATAGTGAAAGCACCACATTCAGTGTGAATACAAAATTTATGAACATCTTAAAAGGACAAGAAACCTGTCTCTGCAGAGAAAAAAAAAGTACCAGAAGAATATTAAATGTAATACAGATCTTATAGGAATAGAAAGGTGACTAAGAGTTTAAAATGGAAAAGATGACTAAAAGTTTAAGATGCAAGAGTAGGCAGGTCATGTAAAGGGACAGGTAGAAACAAGCAAAACCCCCAAAAGAAAGTAATGGGAGTCAAAATTGTAGCCAAGAAGAATGCTTCTAATCAGTTCATTGGTGACTACAGACCAATGAGTTTAAAAAAACAAAAAAAAGATTAAGTATCAAATATAAAAACAATGTGAAAGGCAAAACAGAGTGGAACAGTCAAGATCTATAATAATTTCAAAAATTATAACTTTTGCATATTCCACAGAAGCCACAATTTTTACACTTTTTATTGTTTGAGAATTTTATAAATGGATACAATGTATTTTGATCAAATCCACTGCTGTCTCCCCACCTCATATTTCTCCTTTACCATCCCCACCTCAATCTTGCGGAATTTTGATTGGTTTGCTCTTGTGTTGTCTTGGAGGGAATCACAACAATCCACAATACTTGTGCCATATCCAGAAGCCAGTCTTTCTCCCACGCCATCTGCCTGCTCTTCCAATCTTTTCAGTGCCTCTTCCTCAAAGTTACCTGAGCCTTGTCAGTGGACAGGTTGATAGAGGGGTCCTCTATCTATATCTGAGAACATTGAATTACTCACATTTGGCACTCTGACCACCATGAGTTTCTGTATTAACCCTTTCTCACTGCAAAAAGTAGCTTCTGTGTCTTCCCAAAGGCAAGACTAGCATAAACCTATAGGTATAAACATAAATATTTAAAGGCAGTTTGGCAGCAAGACCTTTTAGCAAATAATAGTATGTGATCCACTCTAGGGTCTATGATAACTCTCTCATGGGGTTTTGGCCAGGTTTACCAGACACGAAATCCCTCCTATGAGTGAAGACTTATATCCAATTTTCTCCAGCAAACAGAACTGCAAAATACTGGAGCAAGCACAGGAGAGGAAATAGTAAAAATCAGAACATAAATCAATGGAATAGAAGAAATAAATAATAACAACAGAATCAACCAAAGCTAAATGCAGAGGTTTTGGGAAAGACTATGAAAACTGAAACTGATAAATCATGAGGCACAATAACCAGTTTAGTTCCTTTTCTCATTGCTGTGACTGAATACCCGATATAAATGTCTTTGAGGAGAAGCTTTATTTCAGAATATGTTTTCTGGTGTTTCAGTCCATTCTTTACTTTGTTGACTCCAGGTGTGTGGTAGGCTAGGACATCTTGGCAGTGAATATATGGCAAAGACTACCCACACAATATGGGTATGGTAGACAGAACTCAGAGAGATAGAGATGATGAGACCCCTGAGAACATGCTCCCTCAACTATACTTCTACTAACCCACGTCTACCTCTTAAAATTCCAAGAATCTCCCCTTGGCACCAAGACTTGATCACATGAGAATTTGAGAGAGACATTGCATTTCAAAACCACAAAATTAACCAGTGAAATTTGGAAGACTTAACTTACCAATATCAGAAAAGTGTATAGAGCCATTGGTATGATGCTATGAATTGCCAGGAAAACTAATAAAGAGTACTAATAAATGAATACTAATGAGAAAATACACTAAAGTTACCAAGGAAGCAAAAGGATAAAATTAATTGAAAGACACAAAGCAACAACTTACTCAGGAGAAGTATATTATTTTGATAATTTAAATTAGGAAAGGATGAATAAATAACTAGTGGTTGATAAACATGTTACGGTAAATAAAACACATCTATCTATGTTATGACCTTATAATGAATAATATACATTATGTAATTATACATTGTATCATGTTTTCAATTATAATAATGATATATTATATGATCGTGCTATAGCAATCATGTAGTGGGCAATTTAAGGTAGTATATTATATTATATATTATTTTATAAATAAATGATATTACTTCTACTTGTGAATTATGCTTTCACTGATACTATCTGCACACTTCTGTTTGTCCTTCACCTAGCATTTCTAATCAACAACTTTCCATCAAGTATAGAGCTTGTCTTTGTTCAATGTGACAGTGGCTGAGCTAATGTCATTCTAACCAACCCTAGGGCTGCCAAGTGGAAAAAAAGTCCCTAACAATGAGAAAGAGACTAACAAGGAAAAGTTCTTTGGGGAAAGGTGGGAGAAGTGACAAAACCATCTTTGAAATGACCCTCTGGAATTCCAGTTTGTAAATTACACTTCTCTATACAGGATAGTGTGGCGAGCCACCGGCTTCTAGGAGAACATGCTTTTATCAACCGTGGCTGCCTCTTCTGAACAGGAGGAGAGAACACTGAAGGATGGGAGACTGCTGTAATGTTTGTCTAACCTGATGGATTTCTTTTAAAAGTGAATAAACAGGAGTCAAGAAGTTTCCGTTTGGATCATTCATAGCTCGGGAATCTTCTGAAGCCCCTGACAGATTTTCCCATGACCTTACATAGTTCTGAGTTAATAACCCGTGATAAAAATGAAAAATCTACTCTAAATATTTTAAAATGTGTGTGAAGGGGTGAGGAGAGCTGTCCTTTGTCAGAAGAATGGTAACAGCTTTGCATAGAGAAACGCTCCTGATCTTGGAGAATTACTTCTGTTTTGTTGAGGCTTCTGTCATCTGCCTTTTGAATTTTGGTTAAGGTCGAAGAGCCTTGTGGCTGATGCCAATTGCCAACATCTGCCTCACTTACTTGTGCTTTTTATTTTTCTAATATCCCCTATGAATGGGCTTTTAATCGATGGTACCATTTTAAACTTTGCACTCTATTCAAGAATTTTTAATATGAATCTAAATCTCCTCTCACTCCATCTACTCCCTAGCAAGTAGGCATTTTGCAGAATGTAATTATCAGAAGGACCAATGCTATTCTTTATTTAGCACAATTTACCTATTGCAGAGCCCAGCATACAGTTCTACAAAGCATAATCATCATAATGGCTACATAGACCCTCTCAGCCAGCTCTATTTTTATGTATGATTCATTTTAATTTCAGAGGGACAAAAGGGATTATGTCTCTATTGGAATGTCTTGAGTAAGCCCTACAGCAGGGGAGCTGTGATGTCATTTACTCGATGAAAGGCCTGCTTTTCATCTATTATGGACTCAGACTAAAATATAAATATAATATACTGAAGTTGTTCTTGGTAGAAAACTGGACCTAGGAATTCTTTTCTCTCAGTACAATCTGTGCATGTTTTCCCAGGCAATTCTTATTCCACAAGTAAAACTCAGACTTTAGATGGCAAGTTGGAAAAGGACTTAAAGTCATCATCCCAGCTCCCTTCAGATATCTACTGAGCATTTGTTACAACATGGGCAAGTCTTCTGCAGTCTCATGACTTTTATGTATATTACACATTTTTTTAAAGTTTAGACTCTAAATATAAATTACTGCACTGAATATCCATCGAACCCTTTCCTTAGTCCTACTGAAATTGTTTCCAACTATTCTCTGAATTTGAATAAATAAAATTGATTAATAAAATGAAAGATAGAATCACTAAAAATTGGCTTTAAATTTGTGAGATAAAGATTAATGTGCGAAGCTTTAACTTGATCATTCATTTTACTTTAATTACTTGAAATTTTATTAAAAGTTATTTAGGAAAGATCTAGATTTTCTGGCCACAGTTCTGGAATCTTCATTTCTCTTGGAAACCATGGCAAGGAGGGATTTTAACGTATTTTTAAGAATTTAATAACTTTAAATTGTGTGTGTGCGTGTGTGTGTGTGTGTGTGCGTGTGTGTGTGTGTGGTGTGTGCTTTTATGTGCACACACTTGTACACAAAGCAGATATGCTTGTGAGCATGCATGCAATGTCTGCAGAAGCCAGAAGAGGGCATCAGATCCCTTGAATCTGGAGTTACAGCAATAGTCATCTACTTGATGCGGGTGCTGGGAACCAAAGTTGGGTATTTTTTCAAGAGCTGCCCATGTTCTTACCCACTGAGCCATCTCTTCAGCACCCACTTTTCAAAATGTTTAATTATCTTTGTTAAGAAATACTATATGATTCAATTATGCAGCACAAATATTACATTTAGTTTCATTAAATATATTCAATAAAGAGAACAAACTCACCTCGGCAATGATATACAAACCGTTTTCCTACTTTTGTCTTCTGATCTCAGAACTACCTTGCAATTTTACTCGTGGCATTTCCCAGGTAACTTTAACAAATACACCCCATAAAAGGAAAGTTCTGGTTACATGTAATTATTACCCATGGATTTCAGATCTTCCTCATGGAATAGTCACTGTAAAGTGTAACATGCTAATTAGAGTCAGTGTTAAGCCTTTCTTTTTAGAAAGCTGCGTTTTGTTATATAAACACAGAAATATTGCTAGTTTTTGGCAGCTCCTTGTAGAATTGTTGTGCTTAGAGCCCAGCACTTTCAGGAAGATAATAAAAAGAAGCAGGTAAATATTCTGTGTGTTTACTGAAAAGCTTGCCATGCAGTCTGTGGTAGTTCATACTGTCACTAGAGTAGGGCAGTATTTGACAGTACAAGTACAGAACATTCTGGTTCATTTATAAGACAAAACAACAGATTAACTATTACCCTTCTCAAATTAAGGATTACAGAAGCTTATGTTAAACAAGGACATGGTTCTTCATAATTCATTTGCTCTTACTTTCTTGCACATGGAGCATGACAGTGTTCATACTGTCCCCCCACCCCCACCCCAGAACTTAGAGCTCTCTTTCTTGTACAAAAAACAAACAAACAAACAAACAAACAAAAACAAAACAAAAAAAGAACAAAGAAGAATTGCAGTATAAAACCATTTCCTAGGTGGTAAAAAAGGGAAGCAAATTTAACTTTCTGCACACTGATGAGGAGGTGAGGCTTACTAATGAGATCTAGAATTCTGAGAGTGTAGGGCTTATTTGAAAGGTTCCTTCAAAGCATGACTCTAGAAAGTCCCATGTTATAGTAAGATAGAAATTACACACTGTATTTATTCCATTGGAATTAACACAGAATATCTTGATAAGCTTTTGGATTGCCACATCTTGATAATTTTATATTCAGTAATATTTTTGATAACTCCACTAACTAGTAATTGAATCTCAATGTATATTCACTGGTTGGCCACTCCATAATTTCTGTGCCACTTTACCTCAGTACATCTTGTAAACAGAGTAAATTGTAGATCAAAAGTTTTACAGCTGGATTGGTGTCCCAAATCCTCCTTTTGCTTGGTTACAGGAAATGGCCAATTCAGGTTCTGTATCCCCCATTACTAAAAATGAGGGTTTTTTTTTTTGTTTTTTTTTTTTTTTGGGTTTTTTTTTTTTTTTTGGTTTTTTGAGACAGGGTTTCTCTGTGTTGCTTTGTGCCTTTCCTGGAACTCACTCTGTAGCCCAGACTGGCCTCAAACTCACAGAGATCTGCCTGCCTCTGCTTCCCGAGTGCTGGGATTAAAGGAGTGCGCCACCACCGCTGGGCTTAGGAGTCTGATCTACGGTCACACTCCTGGAATTCCTGGGGGTCTCCAGTGCACCAGGTTTCTAGCTCGTCTCCAAGACACCCCTCATTCCTGTTATCACTCTCAGTACTCTCTACATCAATCCTCCCCCAACTTGATCTCTCCTGTTCCCATCCCACCTGCCTCCATTACCCCAAAAGAGATTAAGGCATCCTCCCTTTGAGCCCTCCTTGTTACTTAGCTTCTCTAGTTCTGTGGGTTGTAGCATGGTTATCCTTTACTTTACAGCTAGTATCCACTTATAAGTGAGTACATGCCATGTTTGTCTTTCTGGATATGGGTTTACTTACTCAGGATGACATTTTCTTTAGGGGGAGGTGGTAAAAGCTGAAAGATCAGAAAGGCACTAGTTCTTACTGCTACACAATTATCCACAGAAAGAGAGCAAGTTTCTGTTTAAACCCCATCCTATTTATTGTTTCTGCTCTCTGCCCAGCTCTACCACTTTCTGTCTGTCTGTACAGACCTCTAGTCCTCTATGGCTAACTAGTGGCTAGCTCCTTCTTCTGATTTTCAGGCACACTTTATTTTGTTAGATCACAGATAAAATATCACACAAGTTTAGAAATAATTTAAGAAAAACTAGGATGACTTTTTTCTAATTCTTTCCATTTGCCTTCAGATTTCCTGATGTCATTGTTTTTAACAGCTGAGTAATACTACATTGTGTAAATGTACCATTCTTTGGTTGAGGGGCATCTAGGTTGTTTCCAGGTTCTGGCTATTACAAACTAAGCTGCTATGAACATAGTTGTGCAAGTGTTATTGTGGAAGGGTGGAGCACCCTTTGGATATATGCCCAGGAGTGGTACCACAGGACATTGAGGTAGTTTGATTGCCAATTTTCTGATTAACCACCATATTGATTTCCAAAGTGGTTGTACAAGTTTGCAGAGGGTTATTTTCTAAAATATATAAAGAACTCAACAAACTAGACATCAACAAAACAAATAATCTAATTGAAAATGGGATATGGATCTAAATAGAGAATTCTCAACAGAGGAATCTCAAATGCTCTACAAGCACTTAAAGACTTATTTATCATCCTTAATCATAGGGGAAATGCGAATCCAAGTGACTCTGAGATTCCATCTTACACCGGTCAGAATGACTAAGATCAAAAACACAAATAACAACACATGCTGGTGAGGATGGGGAGGAAGTGGATCCCTCCTCCATTGCTGGCAGGAATGCAAACTTGTACATCCACCTGGATTTTATTGTATTTTTTAAAACAAATTTTTTTCGTTGATTTCCTCCTTGTATATTAGTTCCAAGTGAACACTTTCACATCCACACTCTCCGCTCTCCTCTCTCCCTATCACCCTTGTCCTCTGCCTCTTTTCCTCATGTTATAACTTGTTTATGAGTCACTTACTTCACAGGGCTGAGGAACCAAAGGTTCAGACCTGTCCATGGGAGGTGGTAAGCCCCAGAATCTCCCAGCAGTCAATAGTTCAGCAGAGAAGAGTCCGACTCTAGGATCTCTTCCTAGTTTCGTGGCAGCCCAATGAAGGCAACCTCAGCTTCTATGTGATCATGATAGCAATGCTGTGAGATGACCAACTAAATGGCATTTTGCAGTTTTTTGCCCTATCATTTGGTGCTTATATCCTTTCTGTCCCCTCTTCCTTGATGTCCTCTGAGCCTTAGAGTGTAGTATAAATGTTCTGTTTAGGGTTGACTACTCAGATTTCACTTATTTTCAATACCTAAAATAGCCATAGTCTCTGCATTAACTGTCATTTATTGTAAAAAAGAAACTTCTCTGATACGAATACTTATAAGCTTGATAAATATTTAGAAGACACCATGTCACTTTGGCTACACAACATCAAGTTTCATGCTACAGCTTAAGACCCTCAGCCTTGAGTTTTTCTCTAGACTTACAGTATCAGGCATGACTTTCCTCCTGTGGAATAGGCCTGGAAATTAATCAGTCTTGTTGGTGACCCCCAAAACAATCATACTACTATGCAATAGTTGTTACATCTTGTCTAGTAGATGATAATTGCAGTTTATGGTGTTTCCAGCTGGCTAAGACCATTAGTATGTTTTTGGGTTTGTTTTTTTGTTTTTTGTTTTTTTGTTTTTGTTTGTTTGTTTTGTTTTTCCCTGAGCAGCCTGCATAGATATAGATCTTTCTGTGACTGGTATCTAGAGATGCTGTCATTCCAGCTCAGCTCCAGTTTGATTTCTCTACATCCTGTAACAAACATGGATGTCATCTTCAGCAATAGGCTCTTACCAACCACTAGGTTTGGTGGGCAACCAAGATGACTGGCTAGAACCTGTGTTGTTTTGGGGTCCTCTGGGGCTTCTATGGCCAAAAAGTCTAACATTGGGAATTTGTTTAATAGCCCCTAGGTTTTAGAATAGCATTATCCAGCCTTGTAAGCTACCTATCTTCTAACTTTTTGGGAACTTACATTTTTTAACTAGCTTACAAAGTGCAGATTTCCTCCTGGGCTTTTCAAACAACCTTTATGGCCATATATGCATGGTTGTTTCCCTTGTTCCTCAATTCCATCTCTACTTAAATTTTTCCACTATAATATTCACTTTCTCTTTCTTTAATATCACTTAGGGGTTTTTTTTTTTAAAGATTTGTTTAGTGTGTGTGTATGTGTTTGTGTGTGTGTGTGTGTGTGTGTGTGTGTGTGTGTGTGTGTGTGTGTGTTGCTTTGAATGGGAATATGATTACCATAGGCTTATATGTTTGAATACTTGGTCCCCAGTTGGTAGAACTATTTGGAAAGAATTAGAAAGTGCAGTCTTGTGGGAGGCAGTGTCTCTCTTTAATATTTCAATTCTTACATCATTCCCACTTAGTTCTCTCTGCCTCTGTGGTTGTACCTTAAGACAGAACTCTCAGCTACTGTTCCAACTCTGTGCCTACCTGCCTGCTGCCATGCTCCATGTTGTGATGGTCATGGACTCTAACCCTCTAAAACTGTAAGCTTCCAATAAACTCCATGTTCTATAAGTGTCTTATTGAAGCACTATTAACATAACTAAGACAGAGTGTGTCTGTATGTGAGTTCAGGCTGTAAGAGAGTATCAGATTATAGGCAGTTGTGAGGCCCTCCTTCTGTTATTGGGAGCTCCCTCCAGCCAGCCCTGTCCAAGAGCAGTAGGCACACTAACTCTCTTAACTGCTGAGCAATCTTTCTAGCATCATCATACATCTTTTACTAATCCCTCTTAAAGCATCCTCTAACTCAGTCACCTCTTTTTAGTTTCCAGTTTCAGTCTCCTGAGTGCCAGGAACATTCTATCTGATTTTTATCTGTTTTTTTTTTTTTTTTTCCCTGTAGTGACTAGTGTGGATTCAGTTCTCTGAATGTCTAGCTAATCCCAAGAGGGCAAATATATATCTGTATCTATATCCACATCTATATATGTATCTATATATCTATACCTATACATATATCTATATCTATACCTATATCTACATATCTATATAGATATCCTAATTTTCTTCTAGAACAGAAAAGCTCATTTATTTTCTACAAAGAGCTAGATTGATTGTGCATTTTAAAGTAAGAAAATCTGAAATCTCAACCATACACTTCAGGATACTTTGGCAATTTTAGACCCTTTAAAGTGCTGTATGAATTTAGGATCAGCTGGCCAGGGATATTGAGTCCTTGCAGACTAGTCTGAGCAGCTCGTACCTTTGTGGTATGAAGCCATTCAGCACAGGAGCCTGGGGTGCATCTTCTGATGTATGTAGAGCTTCTTCAGTTCCTTTCAACTGTGTTTTATAGTTTTTGAGGGGGAAATCTGTATATACTCTCATGAAATTATTTTTATTTTATGTTTTGTGTAACTAAGTGGAACAGGTTTAGTTTCACTCTTGGATTCTTCATTAGTGAAGTGTCTATTTATGATTATTTTATGCTGATTATATTTATGAGTTCTAGTGGTATTTGAAGGAATGAGAAAGATGTTCTACACATGACACTTGAAACCATTGCAAAGAGAGAATTCTATCTGAGAGGGCTTTATTTCTTTTCTTGCACAATTTTTAATCATGAAACTATAGTCACTGTGAAATAGAAGTGGCAAGAGTGGACATTTGTCTTCTGGTTGACTTTAGAGGAAATACTTCATTCTTTTCCTAATTTACTGATATTAGCTGTAGATTTTCATTAGAGAAGCTCTTTATCAAGTTAAAGACATTTTCTTTTATTCAAAAAATTTTAATATTTTTATCAAAACATTTTTAATATATCTTGCTGTTATATTATATGTTAATCTATAACTAAATTTTCTTTTTAGGGTTTCATTTACTTTTTAAGAATTAATTTTTCTCCCCTCTTCTAAAAATAGATTCTTTTTTCATACAATATATCTTTATTACAGCAACTCCCCTACTTATCCCAGTTTCTTTCTACCTCCCCTCCCATCTGGATCCACTCCCTTTCTGTCTCTCATTAGCTAAAGAACAGGCTTTTAAGAGATAGAGACAAAAATATAACAAAATAAAGTATAATAAGCTAAAACAAAAACCATCACATCAAAGTTGGACAAAGAGCCAAGAAAAGGCACAAGCTTCAGAGACCTGCTCACCCATACACTCACGAATGGCATAAAAAAACTAATTTGAAAGCATAGTACATATATAGAGGACCTGGTACAAACCTGTGTAGGCCATGGGCTTACTGCTTTAATCTCTATTGATTCAGAGAGCCTGTTCTCCTGGTGGTCTCCATCCTCTCTGGTTCTCTTCCTCCTTGTACCTCTTCTTCTTCATGGTTCCCTGAGCCATGAGGATGGAATTTAATTGAGACATCCCTTTTAGAGTGGTGTTTCCAGGCCACAGCCCCTCTCTTTGCAAAATGCCTGGCTGTAGGTATCTATAATTTTTCCATCTGCTACAGGAGGAATCTTCTCTGATGATGAGTGAGAAAAATACCCATCTTTGAATATAGGAGGATATCATTAGAAGTAATTTTATTTTTATTTTATTTTTTAGAACAGTAGTATTTGGTTTTACCCTCTGTATCGGTTTCTTGGTCACACAAGCAGTGTCAGGTATAGGTTCCATCTCGTGGAATGGACTGGACTGGAGTGGGCCTTAAGTCAAATCAGATATTGATGGATTATTTCCACAAGCTTTGTGCCACCATTTCCCTAGCTTATTTTGCAGGAAGGACAGATTATAATCCAAAATTTTTGTGGGTAGGTTGGTATTTACATTTGCCTTTTGGTACCTTCCTATACCATAGACACTAGAAGATGGTGGTAAAGGTTCTATGTAAGCACCAGCTCAACCTCTCAATGTTTGATGAGTTCTGTGGGTTTTGTCTTCAGCAATGGGGCTTTGCTGTCCATTTGTGAAGACCACCCTATTATCTCGCAACAGACCAGGTTGTTTGGGAATTTCCATGTAATCCCTTTGGCCAACAACTCAATTAGATGTAACGTGGTCCTAGTACTGACAGTTTCCCTTGGTGACAAGAGATGGCTAGTTGTGACATTGTATTTCTCATTATTTGGAGGCTTAATTAGGATCACCTTCATAAATTTTAGAAGGTTAAAGCTGTTCTAGGTTTCCATGCCACCCCTCAAATGCCTCCCACATTTGTTAGAAGGGCCTAGACTGATATGCTGCAAACTTCAAGAGCCCATAGATGCCAGCCCAAGCTACTGTACCCAGCAGAACTTTCAGTCATTATAAATGGAGAAAAGTAGATATGCCATGATAAAGCCAAATTCAAACAATGTTGATCTACAAGTCCAGCCCTACAGAAGATGTTAGAGGAAAAACTCCAACCAAAGGAAGTTAAACAATCCTATGAAAGAACAGGAAATAAATAATCTCAGACCAGCAAAATCAAAGGAATAGAAGCATGCATATGTGTGTGTGCAAGTCCATTCATGTGTGTGCAAACACACACACACACATACACACACACACACACACACACACACACACACATTCACTTGCAACCTCCACTGACAACAACAAAATAGCAAGAATCAGCAATCATTGGTTATTGATATCTGCCAAGATCAATGGTCTCAATTCCCCAACAAAAAAATACAGACTAATAGAATTGATATGAAAACAAGAGCCATCATGTTTCATCCAAGAACACACCTTAGCATCAAAGACATCCAAGAAAAACAACTTAGTATCAAAGATATTATCTCAGGGTAAAATTTGGAAAAAGATAATCTAAGCAAATGGACCTAGGAAATGAGCTTTTGTAGCCATTTTAATATTTAACAAAATAGACTTCAAACCAAAACTAATCACAAGAGATAGAGAAGGACACTACATATTCATCAAAGGAAAAATCTGCTAAGATGACATTTCAAGTATTAACATCTATTCATCAAAAACAAGTGCAGCCAATTTTGTAAAAGAAACACCACTATAGCTCAAATCACATGTTGGTTTTCACACAGATTGTGGGAGACTTCAATACCTCATTCTCTCCAACAGACAAGTCAATCAGACAAAAACTAAACAGAAATGTTAGAGCTAATCGACATTATAAACCAAATGGACCCAACCAATATTTACAGAACATTTCACCCAAACATAAAAGAATATATCCTCTTCTCTGTACTTCATTGGACCTTCTCAAAAATTGACCACATACTCAGCATAAAGCAAGTCTCAGCAGATACAAGAAAATTGAAATAACTCCCTGTATCCTATAAGACCACCACAGATTAATCTGGATGTAAACAACAACAAAAACAACAGAAAGCTCAAAATCTCAGAAACTGAAAAAATCTCTACTTAATGAAAAATAGGTCAAGACAGAAATAAAGGAAGAAGTTAAAGACTTTTCAGAATTGAATGAAAATGAACACATCACATGCCCAAGATTATAGTACACAATGAAAGTGGTTCTTTTCTACTATTAAGAAATTTTCTGGCCAGGCGGTGGTGGCACACACCTTTAATTCCAGCACTCAGGAGGCAGAGGCAGGAGGATCTCTATGAGTTAGAGGCCAGCCTGGTCTACAAAGCGAGTTCCAGGAAAGGCACAAAGCTACACAGGGAAATCCTGTCTCAAAAAACCAAAAAAAAAAAAAAAAAAAAAAAAAAAGGAAAAGAAAAGAAAAGAAAAAGAAAGAAATTTTCTATTCATTTTACATACCAACTGCAGATCTCCCTTTCCTCTCCTCTCCTGCCCCCCCCCAAATTCCCTCCAACACACCCCCCCATTCCCACCTCATTCAAGGCAAGGCCTCCCATAGGGAGTCAACAGAGCCTGGTAGATTCAGTTGAGGAAGGTCCAAGCCCCTTCCCCTGTATTAGGGCTGTGTAAGGTGTCCTACTACGGGCACTAGGCTCCAAAAGGCCTGTTCATGCACCAGGGACTCAGAGGTGACTTCAAAGCATTAAGTGCCTATATAACAAAACAAAACCAGAGAGTTCTAGCACTAGAAATGTAACAGGACTCCTGATAGCTCTAGAACAAAAAGAAGAAATCACACCTGAAAGAAGAATTTCTGATTATACATTTTGATCATATTGTTTTTCCTTCCCAAAGTGCAGCAAAGTGCAAGCCAGATGGGCCTCTGAGCATGTCCTAGTTAGCACTAGTTCTCAATTCAACATAGCCTAGACTCACTTTAGAAAGGAGTTTCAACTGAGAGATTTTTCCAAATCAAGTTTGCAAGTGGAATTGTCTGTGGAATATTATCTTGATTGTTAAATGATAAAGAAGGATCCAACCTACTGTGGCTGACTATTCCCTGGGCAGGTTGTCTAGGGCTATATGTGAAAGCTGGCTGAATGTGAACCACTGAGCAAGCCAACTAACAGTATTACCCTCTGGTTTCTGCTTCAAGTCCCTGCTTGAGTTTCTGCCCTGACTTCCCTTAATGAAAGTTAAATAAACAATTTCCTCCCCTGAGTTTCTGGGTCAATTTTTTTAAAAACACAGTAACAGAGGAGAAACTAGCACAGAGCTACATTTTGTTGATATTTATTCTAGAAGTATATTATTTTTACCTCTATTTCCATATTTGTGACCCATCTCAACTAAATTTTAAAATATTAGGGTGTGAAGTATGATGAGCATTATTCTAGGTTGTTTTTTTTTTTTTTTCCCTGATACTGTGTTGAAAAACTTAGAAAGAGAGGTTCTATACAGCTTCTACTTTCCAGTCACACATGGTATATTTAAGGGATATCAGGGCAGGAATTCAAGCAGAAGCAGAAACCATGGAGGAAAGGTGCTTACTGGCTGGCTCCCTATGGCTTACTTAACTTACTTTCTTATGCCACCCAGCACTACCTGCTCAGGAGTGACTCTGCTCACAGCACGGTGGGCACGCTTCTATCAATCATTTATCCAGAAATACTGACAGGATTATCTGATGGAGACAATTCCTGAATTGAGATTCCATCTTCCCCGATATGCATATGTTTGTGTCAAACTGATGAAAACTAACAAATAGAGAGGCCAAGATTTTTTTTTAAAAAGAATGTATCATTTCTTTGTACTAAACACAAAAATACATTTTCTCAAAAAGAGGATACTCGGAATTCATAGGAAAATTCAAACCACATCATCAGACAAAGAAATATGAATTAATACTGCTGCTATCAGTCATCAAGGCATTAAAATTTTAATGTTTACTGTGCAAAAAAGATTGTGTTTATTTTTTTTTAAATATGAGATAGTACAGTGACATTCAGAACACAGTTTGGCAGCATCAATTCACATTACACATATATATTCTAGGTACTAGCAATCTAAAACTTTAGCTATGTAGACGGGAAATATTACTAAACATGTTCTCTATAAGACTTTCATGGGAAGCCCATAATCACCAAACCTAAACACAACTAATTATCATTCAAAGGAAGGAAGGATAATAATTTTACAATATTAATGCACTATAACACACTGCAGAAATAAGAATGAACTAACTTTAACACATATCCATGTACAAAATAAACTACAAAATAAACATCTGATGTCCATGCATGACAACCTATATAAATGCGTGGAATCTAGAAAACATGGTTAACTGGTATCAACATTATGCTGACTGAAGTATGCCTGACGGGGGAGAATGTGGTGTGTATTTCCATCTGTAAGAAGTTCCAAAGTGTAAACTGTGGTGGTTATCTTTGAAGCAATTGACATTTATACAACAAGCATGTTAAATTTTCTGGTGTTATAGAAACGTACTATACACTGATTTGGCTGGCCTTCAACAGCTATGCATTACAGCCAATGTTATCACACTTTACATATGGTATGTGCACACTTTATTGAATATAAATTGTATCTCTGTTAACAAAAATGATATTAATACACAGGGATTGTGGGGCTTTATTTAAAAAGCTGGAAATTTAACAAAATGACAATGAAATACACTTTGGGTTATTTCTCCTTTCTAGGAAAAGTTGATGGCTTTATGATGAAATCTAAGCAGCTTAGTCATTCATTAGTTCCTTTAATAAATATTTAGCAGAAAATTTTCTTCTAATCATTTAATCCAAGCCATGATTTTTGAGAAATCCTGAGTGTTGGAGCATTTTTGTGTTAGCTAATATCTTTATAATTCATCTTTATATTACTATTTCAAAAGTATTAAATAATTTTATTCAATAATTTTGATCTATATTCTCAATGACCTCAGAACACCTTGAAAGTGCCCAGTTTCATCCAATTATTGTGTGGCTCCTATTAACCTCAAGGATTCTTCCTTTATCCCTATTTCTGTTCCCCCAATCTCTTGCTTTTCTCATCTTTAATATTTAACTCTTCTCTGTGTCTTCTCTTGGACTACTGCCATTTGATTCTCCATTTCTCACTATCTTTATAACTTTTTGTTTTTGAACCATTTTTCTTATTTCATAGAAAATGTATACACAGGCACAATTGTGAGGAAATATAGAGAACACAGACACATACAGAAAGAGAGACGGGTAAGAGGAAGGGAGGGGGGAAGGAGAGAGAGAGAGAATTCTTACAGTCACAGAAAAACAGTATCATGAGCCAAACCTTTTTTTTTTTTAGAGTAGTTTTATATCATCAATAAGAGTTTTAAAACACTGCTTTAAAATATGTTCTGTTTAGCATAAGTGACAGAACCATCTTTCTCAGCCTGTCATTCAGTGCCTTTCTCCCTGGTTATTTTAGTTGATTGATGTGTATATAGTTCAGACCAGAAGACAAAATATATGATTCATCCCAAGTCTGAGAGCCCCATTTGAATGACACTTTATTTACATTAGCATTCCTAATTACTTAATGACCAATCAGATATGGTTCATTGCTAGTAAGTGTAGAAACATGTTGTTTGAAGGATGTAGTTTAATTAGTATACTCCTAAAACATGTCCCTCATGACCGTTGGATGTAATCATTATTTTATGTATTTAACTGTGAAATTCATATTTACTCAGCAGGCTAGAGAGCAACATTTTAGCTCTCAAAGCTGTTTAGTAGAGCATAGTTATGGTTTTAAAGCAGCCTGCCAAAACTAAAAAACTGATTATTAAAAAGAAGAGTCACCATTCCACTGAAGTAATTCCTATACCTAAATATTAACAATGTATATAAAACACAGTAAAGAATAATAAACACATGCTCAATATAATTATGTCTATAACACAATAGGAATGAGTTTTCAAGCTATTAGAGTATTCAGACATTTAAAAAGATATATTTGTTATTGTTTTTAAATTATATTGATGCATGTGATAATAGCTGCACGTGTATGCAGGTACCCAAGGTTGCCAGAAGGGGAAACTAGACTCTGGAGCTGGAGGTACAGGTGGTTGTGAGCTGCCTGATATGGGTAATAGGAATCATACTTGGGTCTTCTGCTGGAGCAGCAAGTACTTGTAACTGTTCAGCCATCTCTCCAGCCCTTACTTGGGTTAGTTTCAGGAAACAGGGTGCATGATCCTCAGTTTCTGGTTTTGCATTGTTCAGGGAAGGGCAATCATTGTATTTCCTGATAACTTCCAGTGTTTTTTTTTTTTTTTTTTCTTTTCTCCCTGATGTCTACTTTACATTTGACTTCTGAGAAGTAATCATATTTCTAACATGGGCAGACCCATTCCATGCAATCAACAAGTTGATTTGCATGAAATGTGACAAACACGTCTAGATTATGCTGTGAATAATAACCACTGTTTAGAACTTCCTGGTGTGATTTCATAAGCTCACTAGTTCTTTTTCCATGTTTCTATTTATTTTTTGTTATTGTGTGTGTGCATGTGCACATGTGTGCATGCCTGTATGTACATGAAAGCCTGTGACATTAGCAATTTGTGGATCCATTATGTGGGTATCACTGGTCAACTCAGGTTAGCAGGCTTGGTGTCAAGTGCCTTTACCTGTGGTGCCTTCTCATAGGTCCCATTTTCCATGATTCTGATCAAAATGTGACTCATACACTTTCTGAAATAATCATATTGACACCTGGCATTCTTTCTATGCTTGTCTTTTTATTGATAACTCAGAGATTAATAATAGAATTACTTTTGTTTGGCAAATATTTTTCCATCACCCTCCTTACCACAGGCTGATTTGGGAGCACACAATGTCCATGTGGCTGTCTCTCACTGGAGATACTAATATAGTGATCTTATGGGAAAATATTTGATACTGTACATGATTCCCTGTCATTTATAGTAATGTCAATATTGTTCAGGAGTTATTATACAACAAGCATTCCTTGTTAAGTTTTTCTAATTTGTGTATCTGTGTTATATGTGCATGGAGTCTTTAATTTGTAGCTAACAGAGGACAAGTTTGTGGGAGTAACTTTATCTTTTCACCATGTGGGTTATGGGAATCGAACTCAGGTCATCCAACTCAGCAGCAGGTTTCACCTCCCACTGAGCTATCTTGCTAGCCTCTAGCAAATATTTTCATAATCATTTAAAATGCTTGAAATTTTTTCACACAAACATAGTGAAGTTAGGTTATAATTTGCATATTACAGCTGAGGAAACTCAAATATCATTAAGTTAATTGCCTGTCCCAAGGTCAAATACAATAGTTAATAACTGGTAGAACCTAGGGTTAATAAACCTCATTAGAAATTAGAGATAGCTTTTTTCAGTGGTCTTGAAAGAACTCCCCTTCAATATACCAGAAATAACTAATATTATTGGTTGAGATACAACTGTCCTTCCAACATGGAGCTGTGGAGCTGTTGTTAAAGGCTCATTGAGTTCATGTTTAGAACCCTGCCTTGCTCAATTTTTCCAATTCCCTCACTTTCCTGTCAATCAGCACCTACCCTTATGCAGAGGCAAAAAGTGGGGAGAATTCATATTTTCTAGGTTTAAAAGGGAATTTTTTGAATATCTAAAAATAAAGAATTTTTAAGCATAATTTAATACCTCAACGTGAGCTACCATGAAGGGCCATGTGTAGAGCAAGGTACCCTATAGAAATCTCTATTTATCCTAAAAGCTATATGGAGGACTTGGGCCACATGTTTGCAGTATCTGCAGCTCTGTTGCCCTGCAGTAGTAGAATAGGTTGCTGTATGAGCTGAAACTGCCTGGGGGCATGGATGAACCTTCAAGCTTAGTGACATCACATGTAGAGATGCTACTGCAGAGGTTCAGTGGTATGAAGTTGGACAAGTGCCACCTCTTTCCTCCTAACCTGGGAGTTTCCTGGTAGTCAAAGTATGCGAATCCCTGTTCCCTTGACAGTGCTCCCTAGCATCCCTGGTCACCCCAGAGGGAATAGGTTATAGCTTAGGAACACAACTTTTCCTCTGGAACAGGGACATCCCCAGGGACAGATAGTTTAGAGTGGGCACTAGAAGATAGATTTCTTTCAGATTGCCATATTTGCCTGTTCCTTCCATATAGGACTTAGCTGAGTGGTGTTAACATGTATCCCTTGTTCCCTTGACTTGATACATGGGTGGAGGAAAGGAAAGAGACATTTCAAGAATATGGCTCTTCATGTAAAACTGTTGTATGATATTTTGTTTGTATTCTGAGAAATAAAACTTGCCTGGAGATCAGAGCGCAAAGCTAACCATTAGTTAACCATGGAGGCCAGGGAGTGGTGGCACACGCCTTTAATCCTAGCACTTGGGAGGAGGAATTAGAAAGATCAAGAGTTCAAGGCCACCCTGGGCTACATGAGATTGAACCAGTCTAAAAGAAAAACAGAGCCAGTTGGTGGTGATTCACACCATTGATCCCAGCACTTGGGATCTCATGCCTTTAATTCCAGCACTAGGGAGGTGGAGACAGGAACTTAAGGCAGGTGGAGATGGAATCTTGGGGCCCATTCAGCTGAGGATTTGTAGAGACAGAACTCCCATTCAGTCTGAAGATAGAAACAGGATCTCACCCATTTGGTCTGAGATTTCATAGAGGTAAGAAGTCTCTGGCAGCTGGCTGCTTCTCTGCTCTTTCAGCTTTATTTGTCAGAATGCAAACAAAATATCATACAACATAAAACCGTATTTTTCTCAGGAATTATACACTATTTAACTACACAGTGTCGAGTTTTTTCTTAAATGTGTTGCTTTCTGTCTTTCACATATTTTTTTTCCTAAAAAAAAACAAAAAACAAACAAAAAAACTATTGTATAATAGCTTTTAATGTTTTACCTCACAAAATTCCTAACATGGAATTCAAAAACATCTACCTGTAGTAAATAACCTTTATCACTGAAAATATGAGTGGAGAATAAAAAGGCACCTTGATCTACTTTAGATTGAATTAACTAACCCATAACTATAGGAAAATCGACTCAAATAGGCATTTTAACATCTTGATCATCAAACACATGTTCTGATTGGCACAGATGTTGAAAGTCTAGTTTCAGAATTACTTCTGCAAACACAAGGTAATTCAATTTGATAAGCAGAGGTGCCATGTTTTGTCGCTGATTTGGACTCAGCCACAGACAACACAGCTAATGTGAATGGAAACCAAAGTGAGACACCAAAAGCTCTCATCAGATTCTCCCAGGAAGGGGTGTCATGAACACTAATGGCACACATGGGTAGGCTCAGAGGTGGTAACAACACCTCCATCTGTCCTGATTAAGGACCAGGGAACTGCTACAGAGTTTGCTAACAAAGCAGGTGTGATGTTTCAGGAGAAGAGAGTCAGTGAGACCGAGTAAACCTAAACTCAAGAGGTGCCCAGATAGTCCCCAAAGAAAAACAGGTTCCAGCCTGTGTCACTTCCATTCACACCAGCAAACATAAATCAGAGTTCACTGAGCAACGTGGAGACTCAGCCCACTCTTTTCTTATTGTGCTCAGTAGGTCACAAGCTTCAGGAAACATCTGCTGCTTCATGTTTAAGTATCTCCATAGCTTATGTTCATATAGCCTTGATTAATAATGTAAAATTAGTTGTCTATAAAATTTTCAGTTTAAGAAACCTAGATCAAAGTATCTTAGGGTAATTTGTCTAATTTCGACTACAGGTATTCTTTTGAACTTCCAGCTTCCTAAGCTGGTGGGGAGGCAGCACTCAGGAGGCAGGTAGATCTATATGAATTCCAGCCCAGTCTGGTTTAAATAGTGAGTTCCAGGCTAAACATGGGACTTAGTGAGACTGTGTGTGTGTGTGTGTGTGTGTTTATGTCTCTCTGTACACTCTGTGTATATACACACATATATATGTACATCTATATATACATATCTATATATGTATAGAAATACATATATATGTGTGTCTCTTTCTCTCTACACACACACACACACACACACACACACAAAGAGACTCGGGGCGGGGAGGGGAGAAAGTAGATTCCTGAACAGCACCACGAATATTCTAATTTAATCAAGCTACAGTGTGCCCAAAGATCTTCATTTAAAAGAGCACTTAGGGTATTTCTGACTCAGTGGGTTCTTGGCTCCAGTACAAGAAATAGGACCTTAATGTAATTAAGAATTTTGCTTAAGTTTAACCTTAAAAAAATCAGTTCGGAGAACAATATAATCACTTTACACCCACAATAAACAGAAAGCTTAATTAAGTTTCAATGTCTTGCGATGTTAAGAGGACTGAAAAGCCTAGATACATTCAATCACACAATTATAGTTTGGGCCAGGGAGATACCACAACAGGAACAATCACTTCCTACACAAAAATGACCCCTGAGCTCCATCCTCTGAACCCATGCTAGAATGGATGGACCACTCCTTCAAGTTGTCCTCTGACCTCCATATATACGTGCCTGAGTTTACACACATATGCGTGACATATAGACACACATACAGACACACATACATTTCAAATTAAAATGATTAATAGTTAAATTCATAGCTAACATTTATACTATAATTTTTATTATTATATTTGTGTTTTAATTTTACACATCAGCCATGGATTCCCCTGTCCTCCCCCCTCCAGCCCCCTCTTCCCCCCAGCCCCTCCCCTCCATTCCCATCTCCTCCAGGGACAAGACTCCCCTGGGGATTCATTTAAACCTGGTGGATTCAGTACAGGCAGGTCCAGACCCTCCTTCCAGGCTGAGCAAAGTGTCCCTGTGTAAGCCATCCAATAACTGATGGAAGTGTATGCAGAGATCCTCAGCCAGGCCGCAGGTGGAGCTCCAGGTGTCCAATTGTCAAGAAAGAGGAGGGACTGTAAGGGCGTGAATTGTTGAGCCCAAGATTGGAAAAAGCACAGGGACAAATAGCCAAACGAATGGAAGCACATGAATTATGAAGCAAAGGCTGTAGAGCCCCCAGCTGGATCAGGCCCTCCGGATAAGTGAGACAATTGAATAGCTTGAACTGTTTGGGAGGCATTTATACTAAATTAAGAGACTGTTTTACTTACTTTTCTGTTGCTGTGGAAAACATTGCAAACAAAAGCAAGTA
The DNA here is from genome assembly GCF_903995425.1 of Onychomys torridus. Classification (NCBI taxonomy): domain Eukaryota; kingdom Metazoa; phylum Chordata; class Mammalia; order Rodentia; family Cricetidae; genus Onychomys; species Onychomys torridus. Next base: position 36,453,001 of record NC_050460.1, read on the forward strand.
TAGAAAATGAGGAGGGTTTTTTTTTTTTGCTATTGTTGTTGTTGCTGTTTAAGATTACAGAGGATTTGAATCCAGGATGATAGAGACAGCATGGCGGCAGATATCAAGCATAGTAACATGACTGGGGAGATGAGAGCTCGCATCTTGAATGAAAGCACAAGACAGAGACAGTGAACTTAAAGTGATTCAAGAATTTTTACTCTTGAAGGCCTTTCTCGGTGACGTAGTTCCTCCAGGCAGACCCCAACTTCCCCAAATGGCACCATTAACTGGGAACCAAGTGTTCAGATGCCTGGGCCTGTGAGGCCCATTTCTTATTTTAAGAGCCACACAGTCACCGCTAAATGGTCTGCCTTCATTATCTAATTACTATGTAATAATCATATTAGTATCTCTATCATATAGGCAATAGAACCAGAAATTAATAAGCATGTATGAGTTTCTCTAAGTCAGACAATTAATCAGTTTGAACATAGACTATCAGATTGCCCAGTAAATGCACAACACCAGCAGTAATAACTAGACAAATAAAAAAGTAATTACACCATGCACATCATTTAAATATTGCCATGGACTAGTAATTTTCACTGTAAGGGTGAAATGTTTATTCTCATTTTATTTATGTAGAAATTGAGGCTTGGAGATGAGACATTATTTGCTCCAATTCATATAACTTATCATGTAAAAAAGTCATGGCTCTGACTTGAAAACCACAGTCTTACTGGTTGGAGCAAGGACTTTGAGTTTCCTTGCTTCTCATCTCTGTCTTCTTCCCATGGTTTCAGAGCACTAAATGCATAGAGTATGTATGTATGTGCTGGGACCCAGTAAAGATATTGTCTACATTGGTGTGTGTGTGTGTGTGTGTGTGTGTGTGTGTGTGTGTGTACATGTATATATATTCAAGATGTTTTTTAAAATTTATTTATTTTTATCATATGTGTATGGGTGTTTGTACATCATATGTATACCCTGTGCCTGAAGAAGTTAGAAAGGGCATTGAATCTCCTATAATGTAAGATAAATATGGTTGTGAGTCATGACATGGCTGCTGGGAACCTAATGTGACTCCTCTGAAAGAGGCACAAATCCACTTAACCATCTAGCCATCTCTCCAGCCCATATTTATTATCTTTAATCATATCTAACAGACAGTGATTGAAAATAACCCAACCTGAAAAAGAACTTATTCAGAGAATATGGACGAAAAGGAACACACATTAAATTTGTAATTATGTAACACATAGGATCAGCCTGCTTCAGAGACTGCCAGTGGTCACACTAACAAAGTCAAAGCAATATGTATATGCCACGGCAGGTCACCATTAAAATGCATGATAAACAGAGATTCACAGTTCTAAGCTGGAAGAAGGGAGTGGTCTAGGATGAGTCAACTGACTGCATTTTACCTGTAAAGATGTAGGACGAAATTACACCTGATCACCCCATCTTCTAATGCACGATATTCAAATCAAGAAATTGATTTTATCTGGGAGCCCAGTGGGAACAAATACTTGCAAACAATTATGCATAAGAAAATGTTTCATTTGGGTGTATCCAGTTGGTGCTTTTTGATATATGCTGACACAGTAAGGAAATTGCTTTCAGTTTGGCCTAAAGTTGTAGAATATTACAGGTGAGATATAAATGGAATTTAGCAGCAGCATGATGCTTATAAATAAACACTGAGAGAACTGAGATTCACAAAAATCGTAAGTTAAGATGAAATATTCAAAAAGTTAAAATTCAGATGACTTGACGTCTCTTTGTGTAACTACTCTGTTACTTTGAGGGAGAAAGAACCAGAGCTGTAGAGGGCAGGGTTTTCTTTGAAGCAAATTCAATATTCCCAATCAGTCATCCTGAGGCAAGAAATGAGACCATGTGGGAGAAGGCTCTGGGATCCAAACAGCGAAAATCTTTTATCTTTGAGTTTAGAGAATTTGGATCAGAAACCATGATACACAGTCAGATGCAGTCTTTAAAAAAAGACTTATTTCGACCACTTATGAGGGTAAAGTACACCTATTTGCAGTGAATGATTTAATGTACAGACACAGACACATACAGGCCAGAAATTGATAATAGATAAAGAACATATGCCTAGTCTCCATGATATCATAGGTCCTTTGTAATGTACCTTATGCCTCATCCATGGCTTCATCAGCCACCACCTTGCTGTCTTCCTGAATATATTATTGCTGCTCCAAGTTGCCAGATGCTTCTCATCATGTTGGTGACTGTGGTGATGCTGCTACCTGGGACGAAGAGTTTACTGCTGCTTGTTCAGAGAAGAATTGCCAGGACTATCATGTTACAAGAAAACATCGGCAAAGGTCAGTTTGGAAAAGTTTGGCAAGACAAATGGTGGGGAGAAATTGCTGCGAAGATGTTCTCTTCTAGGGAAGAACATTCTTGGTTCTGAGAGACAGACATTTATCAGACTGTGATTGCTCCAAACCACAGAGGAGGCACAAATAAATAAATAAATAAATAAATAAATAAATAAATAAATAAAAATAAAAAAAAATAAAATAAATGCAGGGAACCATGACCACACTGAACAGTGACCTTGAAATTTTCAAAAAGATGACAGGATCCCATAATGATGATTCCACATGGACTATGATAAAGCCATTAAGCTGATTAACACCACCAAAAGATTGACTTTGGACTACAAACTGCTCAGGACAATTTCTAGATGGTTAGCTGAGATGATCCAGCCTGACAGACTACTTGAACAAGGACTTGTGACAAGTCCTGCAGCGGCAGGACAAATGATAAAGGACATGACAATTAACCCAAAAATAGAGTTTTGTTTAAAAAAGAAAAAGGAGAATATAGAGGTAGATCACTGAATCTACCCTGAAAAAGAAGATAAAGAAATAATAGGATAAATGGGTAGATCATTGAATCTACACTAATAAGAAAAGGGAAAGATATAAAAATGACAAAAGGACAATAGGAACTTTTATGAAAAGAAAAAAGAGAGAATATGAATAGGATAAGAAAAAAGATCAATTTTTTAAAAATCTACTTTTAAAAAGGAACTACTTGTTTTACATAGGATAAGTAACGAACAATTTTGTCTGAATTTATCAAATATCATTGTTATATATTAATGGAGTTTTTATCTGAATCTGTCAAATGTTAATGGACTAGACATCGTTAATGTCATCTTAACTATGTATATTGTATATACTTATTGGATATTATTTTTCTTGAATGAGTTATAAGCTTTTTTAATTTTTTTAAAAAATTTTAGACAAAAACAGGGGAAATGTGGTGGGTATTGTGTTCCCTGAAATATTGTGTGTTCCCCAAAATAAACTTGTCTGGGGTCAGAGAGCAGGACTGCCACAATATTAAATATGAGAATAGGCAGTGGTAGCATAAGCCTTTAATCCTACCATTCCAGAGACAGAAATACCCAGATCTCTGAGTTCAAGGCCATTTTAGAAACTGCTAGGTTTGTGACACACGCCTTTAATCCCAGAAATCCTGCCTTTAATCCCAGGAAGTGATAGCAGAAAGGTATATAAGGCGTAAGGACCAGGAACTAAGTAGGTTAAGCATTTGGCTGGTTTAGTATTCAGGCTTTGGAGCAACAGTTCAGCTGAGAGCCATTGGGATGAGGATTCAGAAGCTGCAGTCTGAGGAAACAAAACCAGCTGAGGAACTATCGAGGTGAGGAAACTGTGTCTCTGATCTTCCAGCATTCACCCCAGTAACTGGCCTCAGGTTTGATTTTATTAATAAGAACTTTTAAGATTCATGCTACATATTATGATTTTAGTTTCCTATGAATAGAATCATGATAGCACATGACTTTACTTGGTCAGGACTGCTTTACTCAGCATAAATTCTGAAACACTCATTTTAGTCTATCAACAATCACCTGATTACTTTTCATTTCTAAGGAGAACCCCAACATATAGCCCAAATGGTCTGTGTATTCCTTCATGCACACTGAACCTGTTGTCATGTTTAACTATGAATGAATCTTCTAGGAAGATTTAGGTTTTTTGTGTGTGCGTATGTCCATGTGCCTGGTGTGTGTGTGTGTGTGTGTGTGTGTGTGTGTGTATACATGAGTGTGTGTGTGTGTGTTTCAGAAGTGTCTTTTGTCAACTTTACTGGGATACAGGTTGTCTAGAAGGCTGGATGTTAAGGTGTTTCTGGAAGAGAATAGATTTGAATGGGCACACTTAGTAACAAAGATGCCTTCAGCAATATGGGTGACCACCTTCAGGCAACTGACAGTCTAATGGAGTGACCGATTTGGAGGAAGCTGACTTCCCTAGAGATAAAATAGTTCTCTATACTTTTTGCTGTCTTACCAACTACAATGTTTTGGTTTTGTTATTGTTGTTGCGTTTGTATTTTCAATACCAGCCAAATTGCTCTCTAATCATTTGTTGAAATGCTATCTCTCCTTCGGTGAATCACTTTTTCAGTTCTGTAAAATTAATGTTAGTTATATTCCTGTAGATTTATGGCTGACATCCCTAATGTGTTTCATTGAACTGCATGTCTATTTTTATTTCTTGCCTCTATAAATTAGTCTTAATTAGCATGTTATATAATAAGTCTTAAAATTAAGGTGATTAATTCTTCTACATTTTTTTGTTTGCTGAAATTATTTTAGCTTTCCTACTACACTGCTTTTCCACAAACATTATTACAAAATCCCAAACACTTGTCCCTATTTTCAAAAATTCTTCACAGATTTTGATAAGAATGGCAATTAACCTTTATTTGAGATTAGCACATCTTTGCTGTGCTGAATTATCCAAACTGTGGACTCTTTTTTATCTTATTTTCCAGGTGATTTATTTGTGTATGAAGCCTCAGCATGCATATGCTATACAAGGTTCACTGAGTTTATATATGTGTTACAGATCTGAATAATTTTGAACGGTACTGGAATTTTAATTTCTTTGTCTACTTGCTTCTTGCTAACACACACAATAAATTGATTTTTAATAATTTTTTATCTATTCAGTCAACTTACTGAACTTTGTCAATAATTTTAGCCAATATTGTATAGATTCATTGAGACTGTGTCACACACAAAAAAAATTAGTTTATAGACAAATCCTGTCCATTTATTTCTTATGGTTTTAGCTTTCACTTTCATTCATAATCTGTATACTTTTTTATCTTGGTGAATGCTACCTACAAGTTTTGCTGTTATGGTGAATAAATATGGAAAGAGTAGATTTATTTGTCCCTTTCTAGATTGTCAGAATAAAATGTTCAATATCATGGTCATCACTAGCTGCTTTTAGCCAGATATACAGTGAAGATAAAAACACAGAGCTGAAGGATTTGGAGATTTTACAGACTTTCCAGGAAAGGTGTGTGAACATGATGAAAGTTCTAGAACAAACAAGTAGGAGAAAGGGGCTGCAGCTGCCCTGGAGAGCTGTATATGAGAAAGAAGACACAGGATCCACACTGACTCACAGGAAGGGCCTTGAGGGAGTTCAGTAATAACTGAAGCCATTCAGACTCTGAACTCAAAAACTCTTTTGAAAGGTATCCCTTTGGAAAAAGTTGATCTAGTTGTGGGGATAGAGACAATCCAGGAACAGAGAGGAGAGGCAGGAGCATGAAAATCATGCCACACCTTTGCAACCAGACTAGTTTAGATAGTGAGCTTCAGACAATGCAGGCTTATATAGTGAAGCTCTATCTCAAACCACACACACACACACACACACACACACACACACACACACACACACACACACACACACACACACACACACACACACACACCTTCAGTTTTGTTCACACTGAGTGTCTCCCCGACTCTACGACCAATTTCACATTAGCAGCTCTAGCTTAAAAGTAAATAAATAGGTCTGTACCACACTTTTTAATTGGATTATCTTTTATGTCTAGTTTCTTGAGTTCTGTATGTATTTTGGAGATCAGTCTTCTGTCAGAGGTAGGGTTGGTGAAGATCTTTTTCCATTCTGAAGGCTGCTATTTTGTCTTATTGATGGTGTCCTTTGCCGTATAGATTATTTCAGTTTCATGAGTTCCCACTTTTTAATTGTCTATATTAGTATCTGTGCTATTGGTGCTCTATTCAGGAAGCTTTCTCCTGTGCCAATGTGTTCAAGGCTATCCCCACCATTTCTTCCATCAGGTTCAGTGTAACTGGATTTATGTTGAGGTCTTTGATCTACTTGGGCTTGAGTTTTGCGCAGGGTGTTAGATATGAATCTATCTGCATTCTTCTACATGCCGACATCCAGTTATGCTAGAACCATTTGTTGAAGATGTTTTCTTTTTTCCACTGTATAATTTTGGCTTCTTTGTCAAATATCAATTATCCACAGGTGTGTGGATTTACGTCTGGGTCATCAATTTGATTCGGTTGATCAATGTGCCTGTTTTTATGTCAATACCATGCAGATTTTATTAATTACTATAGCTCTGTAGTAGAGCTTGAGATCAGGGGTGGTGATACCTCCAGCAGTTTTTTTTTTTTTTTTTTTTTTTTTTTTTAAGAGGATTGTTTTGGCTATCTTGGTTTATTTTTTCAACATCCGTATCCAAAGGGAAAGTCAAATCAAAATTACTCTGAGATTTCATCTTACACCAATCAGAATGGTCAAAAACACAAATGACAGCTTTTGATGGAGAAGATGTGAATAAAGGAGAACACTCCTCTATTGCTGGTGGGAGTGCAAACTTCTATAGCCACTTTCAAAATCAATATGACACTTTTTTCAGAAAACTGAGAATCAATCTACTTCAAGACCCAGTGATACCACTTTTGGGCATATTTCCAAAGGATGCTCAATTATATCCACAGGTACACTTGCTTAACTATGTTTATAGCAGCTTTATTTGTAATAGTCACAATCTGGAAAGAACCTAGATACCCTTCAACTGAAGAATGGATAAAGAAAACGTACACTTACACAATGGAGTATTACTAAATTGTAAAACAACAATGACTTCATGGAATTTGCAGGCAAATAGATGGAACTAGAAAATAAATCATCCTGAGTGAGGTAACCCAGACCCAGAAAGACAAACTCATAAGTGGATATTAAATATAAATAAATGATAACCATGCTACAATCCACAGACTGAGAGTGGGTAGGTAACAAGGAGACACAAGGAGGCAAGGGGGGGCACATTAATCTCCCTGGGAAGGGGACATAGAAGAGATCATCTGGGTGGAATGAGGGTAGGTGGGAATGGAAACTTCAAGGATTGGGTTGGGGGTGGCTGGATGGGGAGAGTACTGAAAGAGATGACTGGAAAATGGGGCTTTTCAGGGTCAGAGGGAAACTTGATGCAAGGGAAACTCCCACAAGTCTACAAGGATGACCCTATCAAAGACTCCAAATAATTGTGGATACATGGCCTGAACAGGCCATCTCCTGTGATGAGACTGGTGACTACCCCAATTGTCATCAGAGAGCCTTCATCCAATAACAAATGGAAACATATGCAGAGACCCACAGCCAAACAATAAGCAGAACTTGGGGAATCCTGCTGAAGAGAAAGAGGAAGGACTGTAGGAGCCAGAGGGATCAAGGACACCACAAGAAAACCCACAGAAACAACTATCCTGGCTCATAGGAACTCACAGTCTGAACCAACAACCAGGTTGCCTGCGTGGAACCGATCTAAGCCACCTACGTATATGTGACAGTTGTGTAGCTTGGTCCATTTTTGAGACTCCTAACAATGGGGGAAGAGGCAGTCCCTAATGTTTTGGCTGGCTCTTGGGAACATATTCCTTATTCTGGATTGCCTTTCCCAGCCTAAATACAAGGGGAGGTGCTTAGTCTGACTGCAACTTGATATGCCATGCATTGTTGACTTCCCCTTTCTGAACACCAACAGAGTAGAATAAATTGAAGGGAGTAGAGTGGATGTAGGGGGAGGTAATGCGAGGAAAAGAGGGAAGGGAAACTGCAGTTGGGATGCAAAACAAGTAAATTAATTAATTTAATTAAAAAACAAGTAAATAAATATGGAACAATTTTTCAAAATTGTATGATTTTCTGTTACTTTACTGTTGAAGTTCTTAATCAAATAGAGTAAATACTGTACAGGGTGTAGGTATAAGGGATTAGAAATTCTGAAAATCTTTAAGCTTCAATGTGAATTGGTTAAAAAAACTTAAAAAATAAGTTTTCACACAAATATTTTAAAAAGTATATACTTTGTTTACTGGGTGGGGTGTGTGTGTGTGTGTGTGTGTGTGTGTGTGTGTGTGTGTGTGTGAATTTGACAAAAGAGAGAGTTATCAGATGAAGGAAGTTCAGCTTAGAAAACACCTCCTTTAGATCCAGCTATAAGGCATTTTCTCATTTAGTGATCAATGGGAGAGGGTTCAAGCCATGATGGGTGGTGCCATCCCTGGGCTGCTGGTGCTAGGTTCTATAAGAAGATGGGCTGAGTGGGCCAGGGGAAGCAAGCCAGTAAGCTCCTACCCTCCATGGCCTCTACATCAGCTTCTTATTCTGGGATCCTGCCCTGTTTGAGTTCCTGTCCTGACTTCCTTAGTAATGAACAGCAATGCTACAGTGTAACTCTAATAAACCCTTTCCTCCCAAATTTGCCACTTATGATTTTTTTCAGCAATAGAAACACTAACTAAGTCAAATTGGTACCAGAAGTGGGGTATTGCTGTGACAGACCTGACCATAATTTTGGGAAGATTGTGGAAAGACTTTGGAACTTTGTGCTGGAAGAGCCATTGAGTCTTAAGAGCTCTGTGGAATGTTCTGTGGAAACTTGGAAGACAAGAATGTTAAGAGACTTGGCTTATGAAATTTCAGAGGAAAGTTTAAAGACTCTATCAGAGCCATCTGTTACTTTGAATTAAGATGCAGTGGTTCCAGTTAGCTGCAGTTGAAGAAAGAGCTATGACTAACAAGATACTAGAAATACTAAAGCAAAATTTTGCTTTGCTGTGATACTTGATGCTTGTCAGCTGGAGCTAAGAAATTATTGGTGATTAAGAAGAAACTAGCATCATTGAGATAAAATTTTCTGGGATATGTTTTCTGAGAGCACAGGGAAGCTGTTTCCCAGAGTGGCCCAAGTTGTAACATGCTGGCAGCTAGATTTAGTAATGTGTAAGATCATGCAGGTGGTACTGGTTTTAAAGGCATGATGGGGTCATAGAGAGCAGCTGAGGCTTGGCACTGTGAGAGACCAGCAAAGGCCATTAATGAAGGTGCAGCCTGAGTGGCAGTTGAAGGCTCAGAACTGAAGGGGTCATTCAAAGAAGTTGAGGCTAGGCACCATGAGGAAAGCCTATTGGTGAAAGTATAGCCAAGTTGAAGTAGAAGACCCCAGCATTTTGGAGAAACCAGTATCAAGAAAAGCAGTAGCAGTAGAGTGGAGCCAGCTAAAGCCTAGAAGTCAAGCTATGTGTGCTGCTGAGTGCAGAGCCTGAGAAGTGACCCAAGTTCTTTGGAGGATTCCAGAAAATTGTGACTGGATCCCAAATATTGGACAGTTGGAATTTTGTTTTGCTTTGATTTGGTTGTGACTGTGCCCTGGTTTTCCCTCTTGAAGTAGGAAAGTATTTTACTGGAGCCCACAGTTGAGAGACTTGAGTATTGGAAGACTTTGGATTTTTTTTAAGAGATTGGCTATTCTAAAGGAACTAAAATTTGAATTTGTAAAGACTGTGGGACTTTTAAGTTATTTAAGATCTTGGGGATAAATAAGAAAGGAAGGGTTGTGGCTTAATAGTGATGTGTTTATGTGTCAAGTTGACAAGGGGTCACTTCTATTGGGTAGTTTTGTGTATCAAATTAACATAAGCTAGAGTCATCAGAGAAAGGAACCTCAGCTGAGAAAATGCCCTCTTGAGATCTATTGTAATGCATTTTCTCATTTCGTATTCAATGGGAGAAGAGTCAGCCCATGGTGAGTGGAACCATCCCTGGGCTGCTGGTCTGGGTTCTATAAGAAGGTGGGCTGAGCAAGCCATGGGAAGCAAGCTACTAAACAGGTCCCCTCTGTGGCCTCTGAATCAGTTCCCACCTCTAGGATCCTGCCCTGTTTGAGTTCCTGTCCTGACTTCCTTCAGTGATGAATAGCAATGCTATTGTGTAAACCAAATAAACCCTTTTCTCCCTTACTTGCTTTTGGGTCATGATATTTTGTTGCAGCAATAGAAACCCCAACTAAAACACTTTTAAAGCCACTCTGCTCATTTCAGTCAGAGAAGCCTGCATGTAAAAAATGAAATCCAAACAAAGAATCAACTAATATACCTAATTCATATATTTATAATTTGGGTACTATACAACAGTAAAAATAAATTTTAAAAAGCTTTTTTATGACTGCATATGAATCAAATGGATGTAATATTGAGTACCATAAAATAGTATATTGAAATTGATTAGAGAAACAAATTTATGATTCTATAAAATTTAAACATATGAAAATACCTTGGTTTATTAAAATAAAATTGAAATGGAGTTACTGATTGGTGGTTAATGGGCCCCTTGGAAGTCATAGGTTGTCAAATCAAAAGTCTAGTAACAGATATGTAGTAATCTGCTTTATGTTGTTAGTTAGGGGGGGAGCAGTCCCAGAGACCCTCAAAACAATACCTGTTATTGTCATTGATTTTATGTCCACAGCAGAGCTTGATGATGTGCTGACATGGATACTTTTTTTCCTGCTGACTGGCTCTCACAGTTCCAGAAGTTACTATGTAGACTGCTAGAGGATAAAAATAATCAACAGCCTTATCTATATGTGAAGCCTTCAGGCTACAATAATAACTGGCCTAGCAAATAATAACTGCCCATGAAGGCATTAGTGGTATGAATGTTATTGCAGTTACAAGCTGCTTCTTTATTCTTTATTTGTCTACTCCTTAGGAGAGAACTCAAGCCTGTTACTGTATACTTTGCCAAGAACCCATGGCTGGTAAGGCCATAGAATCTAGGGGAGAAAGCATTACTTTACTAATTGGTATAGTATTAGGCTGTCTTATAAATATTTATGTCTATACTTGGAGATTAGTGCAACTCTCAGTTCTCATCAGAGAAGCTTCTTTGTGCAAAGTTTGGCAATTAATACATAAACATACAACTGAGCAAAGTGCAGATTATAAGTTATTGTGGAGGACTTAACAATAAATGTGACATCACTATTACAGTCCCTTGTTGTTTTTAACAAAATCTCAATTGTTCAGTTTTACCAATAAAGACTCAGTAGCCAGATGCTGGGGTGAAAGCCTGCCAGCTCAAAGAGTCAGAGAAAGCTGACCTTCTTCCTCCACAGATGTCCCAGATGCCTTCTTCTTCTCCTACTGTCTCAAATAAGTCTCTCAAACTCAGTGTCCCTCTCTTCTACTTCCTGTGTATCTCTCTATCTGTCCTCCTGAATTCTCCTAATCGTATGGTTTCTTTTTCTTAATAATTGTATATTCACTTCCTGTCAACTGGTTTCTTGCTGTCTCTTGACCTATGGTTGACTTTATTTAATCCTGTTTATAATAGTCAAGAAGAAAACTCTTGAATTAAAATTGTTTGTTAGGGTGGAGCCACATGGCAAGTAAGTAAAAACAGTTGTTTTCCAGTAAATAACACAATCTTAGTGTTCACAGTATGATCAAATATCCTACAACAGTTCCTCCCTCCTAATGCTCAAGAAAACTCATGGATGAGAGATTGCAAGAGGTGGAGGTCAGGAATGACTGCTGTGAAACAGGGTTTTCTGAACATCATAGGGATATTGCACTTGTGTACTCCCAGCTATGGTAACTCGCCTAAGGACCACATCAGATCAAGGCAGCCAACAAAATGTATTGGCATAGGGAGACCCAAACTCTCATGCCCAGCTGTGGAGCTATTGATAGATGATAGATTCTGGGAGAGAGAAAGCCTATTTTCTTAAGGGTAGTGGCCCCGGGTTCGGTTACCCATGCCTCAGTGGAACCATCCCTGGACTGTTGGTCTGGGTTCTATAAGAAAGTTGGCAGAGTCACATTAAGGATACTTATTTTTAAGTTGTTTTCAGACCCCTAAAACAGGACAGGCTATTGCTACTACCCTTGCTTGCCCGCTAGACCTTGATGATGACATCATATTGCTGAAGAAACCACATACTTGGTTATAGAACATGAAGAAATATGGTTGATACTAGTCAGGAAGCTTCCTGTCTGGTAGCTTTTCATAGTACTGGGATATACTATGTTGGCCTCCAAGGGAAAAGGGAAATCACCAGCTTTACACAGTTGTGACTCCTGTGGGCTACAAAGCTCACCAGCTTGGCAAGATACGTCCATGAGCATAACAGAGGTGTACATGTTATAGGTGTAACCAATTACTTTCTGCTTGAATTTAAGTCCTACTCCATGAAAGGAAATGGTTGGTGTGGTTGAGAAGCTCCCAGGTCCCAGAGGTGAACTTATTGTGATTATTTTTGCTAAATGTATAGAATATCAAACTGTTCTCTTAATTTGTATTACTAAGGGCGTAGCTTGGTGCTGCTACCATCAGTCTTCATCAGATGAATGTCCTTATGAAGTTTATGAATCTTAGTGTAGAAATTCACAACTAATCAAAGTGCAGGGAATATGTGTCAGTGCGGTGCTTAACAACAAATGAGACATCTATGTCACCTCCAACCATGGCTCAAGGACCACAGAGGAAGACAAGCAGATAATAGTAAGAAACAGAAGTGAGGATGCACTGGAATGGAACAGTGTCTTCTGGGCATGATATGATTGCTTCAGCAATGATCTTGCAGTGCCCATGGTAGCTTGCATAAAAGACGTGCATATGATAAAGCCACTCAACATTTTAGGATAGCATGTGCAGGAGGAGCTCACAGGACCCCATCTGTCACTAGCTTGAGAGTGAGAGCTATTTTCCTTCATAGTTATGATCCCTTTAGGTTGACCATGTTCCAGTGGATACCCCAATACTCATGAGTATATATATATATATATATATATATATATATATATATATATATATATATATATATATAAAATCTCAGTGGATTGTTTTAAAAACAAACAATACGTGAAGTTGGGGGGTATGGTGAGGTGAGGGGATATATCTAGGAGTTGTTGGTGTGAGAAAATGGGGTGAATATGATCAAAATACATTGAGTGCAATTAAAGAATTGATGAAAATATTATATTAAAATTTCACATATAAAAGTAAAAGGTCCAGGAGTTTAAGGTATGTCACGTATTCAGTTTTAATATATGTATATTCCTGCTGGTTCTGGTACTTTATATGTGTGATTTCTATTACAGTTGTAACAAATTATCACAAATCCACTGGCTTAAGCTCACCAAATAAAAGACCTTATAGTTTGGAATCTCAGAAATCAATGCTTCTGCTTGCTCTAGGCCACTAGTTTCTTTTTCCAAAGCCCATCTAACCAAGCTGGACTTCCAGCCTCATAGACTCTATTTCTGACTCTGTCTCTCCTCTATTTCTCTTAGAGGGCTTTCCCAGTTTCATACCCGTTGTGAAAAAATCCTGCCCAAATTCAACTTAAGAAAGAAGGGTTGTTTTATCTTACAATTTTAAATTGCAGTTTCTTTTGTTTCTGTTTGGAAGTCACAGATGCAGAGAATGAAGCAACTAGTTGTGCCACATATACAATCACAAGTCAAGAACAATAAATGTGTGCATGCTACTCACTTTCTTGCTTGTGTTCAGCACAGTTTCTCTACTCTTGTACTATTCGGTCTCCATAACTACAGGATAGTGCCACTGATATTGGACTGGCCTTCTCAATCAATTAACTTAATTGTGACATCACTTCTCAGACAAGCATAAAGGCCAATTCAGTGTAGATAACTCCTAAGTTGCACCAACTTGACAGTTAAAGATAGCCACCCTAATGGCTATAGTAAATTACCTAAATTTCCTTGGAACCCCATCAAATCCTAAATTCTACTGTAATTTGAAGTTCTCTTGATAGAATTTTGACCTGAAATGTTCTCCGAAGGTCTATGTGCTGAATGCTTAGCTTTCAACCTTAAAGAGATGGCACCTGATGGAAAGACATTAGATAATTAAAGCATGTCCTTGAACAGGGATAGTGGTACACCAGGCCCTCCCACTGACTTTCTGTGCTTCTCACAAGCCATATGGTGAGCAGCTTTCCTCCTCCATACACTTATTATGATACACTGCACCACCACAAACCGGCAAGAAGTCCAAGAAACTCAGAAACTATGGGTCAAAAATCTTTCCTCTTTTAAAACTGATTATGTCAGGCATTTTGTCATAGTAAAATAATTCTGATTAATACACCATCATCATTAAAGTTAGCATATTTAAGACATCTACTTGGAAGCACTTAATATAATGACAATGTGTAATATCAGTTAGAATCTGTTATAGTGATGAGGATTTCAAGACAGAATTTTTTCAAACAGTATTATCTAATACATGAGTTTAAAGTCCGTAGATAGAGAATGGCCTCAAGTCATAGGGTTCTGTCTAGGCTGAGTTCATAAAATGCTGTAGCAAACTATCACACTGCTTCTAACAAGCAGAAAACAAAACAAAACAAAACACAAAACAGCAGAATAGTTGCCATGTTACTTATGTCATTTCAGTCCTTGTAAAGTCTTAGGATTGAGAAATAGGACCCAAAGTGGATGCCTGGTAGGAGAGGGCTAGCAGAGGGAGCAGAGATAAAAAAGAATGAGGAAAGATTCCATGTGAGGAAATGTCATCCTCAGCTGGATATGAAGGAGGTGGAACAGGCTGTGTTAGTGGGTGACAAGTTATCACTGGTTGACATCCTGTAATTTTGTTGGTACACGTATGTAGAGTCTTAAACTGTTTTGAAGTAACAAACTGATAAAGGTTACTAGGGAGCACTATAGGTGTAGTGTGATGGTTCTCCAAAGATACACTGGAATTGGAGGCTAGGTCCCCAAATTGTCAGTATAGGAAATGCAACAGAACTTTGAAGAAGTAGAATTAGTGTAAAGTTCTTAAATTACAAAGTAGAGACATAGTGAGAACCCAGTCTCCCTTTTCCTCTTTATGTCTTCATAGGTAACTACTTGTTCTGGCATACACTTGTCCTTTGCTTTCTACAAGTTGCTTTCAGATCTCATCAGAACTATGAATGTGAAGGAACCTGACTCAGAACCTCAAGAACATAGTGCTAAATCAGCTGTTTATCTTTCTAAATTTAACTGCCAGTGTTATTCCATCACAGTTATGAAATTCTAACCATTACACATAATCTTATAGATCATAGAGGCCATTTAACATCAGGTTTCCAACTATGACTAAAGTAGGGCTTACAAAAATGATATCTTTGTTTAACGGCACTTGTTCTAGTTTTTCCAGGAGTTTACTCTTAATTATAGATTCAGTTGTTCATAACTTTTAAAAACAAGGACCTAGGGGAAAATCAAGTACTATGATCTGCTGAAGAAATATAGCCACAAAATGGCACCTAATGACATTCTGCTATACTTATCAATCAATAAAGGTTCCTTCTGCAACAGATGGAAAGAAATACAGAGACTGAAAGATAGACAATACAGAGTGAGAGACCTTGGACTACTCACCCTTAATGGAATTCCTCCATCAAATCTCTCCCCTCAGGGCTCAGGGAACCCTTTACAATCTTTAGAATAGGAGGCTGAAAGAATGTAAAAACTAGAGAGATGGAGGACACCAATGAAACAAAGCCCTCTCAACACAGCAGGGTCTATATTCATATGAACTTACAAAGACAGAATAAGCATAGGTCTGTACCAGATATGGGCCCACTACTGAAAGGGGAAGTGGACACAATTCTTTATCCCTAACTCGTAATGAGTCTGTCCCTATACCGCCAACTCCCAAGTAATGACATGGAGACTGATTATTAATTATGAAAGATCAGCTTTACCTTAGGCTGGTCCCACTAGCTTTTATAACTTAAATTAACCCATTTATCTTAATCTATATTTTGTCTTGTGGCTTTTATCTTTCTTTAATTCTGTGTGTCTGACTCCCTCCATGTCTCATTAGCATCTTCCTGCACCTTGTTAATCTCCTCCTACTTCAGAAATCTTTCTCTGTACTCAGAAGTCTCAACTATACCTCCTGCCTAGCTATTGTCCCTATTCAGCTTTTTATTACACCAATCACAGCAATAAATTTTCACACAATGTACAAATGCTCTACAACATTTCCCCCTTCTGTCTACATTAAAAAAAAATGTTTTAACTCTAAATTAGAAAAACTATATACAATAAGAACAATTATCACATAAAGATTACATTTACAATGTTCATTCTATCTGGACTTGGCAAATTCAGAGAAAATAATATTTTATTATCTAGTCTATCTTGGTGAATCAAAAGTTGTGTACCTAATTTACATTCTATCTTAACTTGTATTACTAACCCCAATTTATCTTTTTAGACCTCAGAACATTTCCTTAAATAAACAATTTAAGCTTTTATGTTTCTAAACCTTATAAGCTTAACATCTCTTATGTACTCTCTTTTCTGAATTTGGGAACAAGGAAAACTATAACTATAACTTTCATATCTACAATTCAATCAGAGATCTGAGAAAGATATAGCCTCAGTAAACAGAAAGTGCAGAGCAAGCAACTTCCAAAACTATAAAAGTGAGAGAGACTCCCCAATGTTCTTCTGAAATGTTGGGGTATTTCTCTTTGGCCTATAGGACTAGAATGTCTGACAGACTTCTTTGTGAAGCAAGAATTTTGAAGGACTATCCTACCTTGTCTTGGCAAAGTTCAGCAGTGGCTTTATTTTATGTGTTGCTCATTTATTGTGAATAGCATATTGTGAGCATTCAAGACAAGGGAATTTTCTTTTCCCAGTGGTTAATTTTGCCACAAGGAAAGCAAACACTATTTGGATGTTCTTTAATGCCCATCATCCTTTTATGAAATAGATTGGTGCGTCTGGAACAGATGCATCTCACTGTCACGGAAAGTCTTATGTTATTAAAGCATTTCACTGCCATATTCTGTAGTTGCTTTCAGTGTTTGAAGGCCATCTAACTTATTTAAAATATGTCTCTTTTTGACCTTGGAAACATACCTAATATGACTATATCGTTGATTGTTGTTGATGACTTTACTAACTGTTCTTTCTTTATTATCCTAAATATATTTCAGGTACTAAAACTTTACATTACATTTTTAAATGAGCTGCATAGGTGCAATACCTTAAACAAGAGGATAAAAATATATACAGTATGACAAAGTAACCTTAAATATGTATCAATATACAAAAATAGACACCAATGTAAAATAATTGAGAATCGTGGTTGTTGAAAAGTAGACTCACAATCCAGACTTTTATCCCATCATTTTGATACTATGCCTTCCCTTTTCCATTCACAAGACATCCCTGAATATAACGTCCTTTGTTTAGCTTTTATTCTAAATATGACCAATAACAACTTGTAACCAACCCTCCTAAATGATGGCAAACATCCATCCAGCTCAGCTCTTGGGAATGTGGGCATCATATTCTCTAACAGTTTCCTGTTGTCTGAAGGTGAAAACATCACTAGGAGATCCTGAGAAATTTGAGATAATGATCAAGTCCTGGAAGAGCTAGCTATTGTCCATTATCCATGTGTGGGAAGGTGCAAGGCTTATCTGAAGTTCTGGCTAAATAGTCTGCGATGCTGGACCATCTCAGCTAGCAGTTTTGAACTTGTTCTAGATGCAGATTTTCTGGGAAAGTGCAAATGAAGAATTCTGAGAGTCTGTATCACCTGGGCTACTTGTTTTCATTGGTGTCGGGTCTTTTTTTTTTCTGAAAACACAACAAATTTTAAGGTGACATATGTATCTTCATCAACACAAGTTTGAAAGTGCAGTTTGCACAAGTCAGCTAAAGATGATTTTTTATTCGATATTTAGTAGGTAAAGTCATTTGTCAACTTTATAAGTCTGTTTGATCTGTATAACTAAACTGTAATATAAATCCCTATCCATGCCATATAAAAGGATGTCATGTAATAAGTCATTAGGACTCTGTAGCCAACAAGATGTATCATGTCTTATCCAGTCTCAGAGATATTCCCATGTTGAGGGATCAGCTTGCACATCACCTCTCTCATAGTCTTTCTTTGATTTTTCCCTCATGTCTTTAGTCAAGATCCTTAGGAGGTCTTCTCCAGTCAAATCTGATCTTGATTAACTGTGAAGGAATACATAGCTTTTTGTTTCCTGTGAAAACAAAAACAAAACCTCTCCCTGAATGCAACGTATTTTTTGACTTCTATTCTGAGGTTAAGACAGTCTTAAAATATATAGATCCATTTAATTTAGCAGTAATCCATATCCATAATCCAATGTCTTTCAGCAGCTTTTTTTTTTTTTTTTGTAGATTAGCATTTTAAAAAGTTCAAAGTCAACGAAGTACCATGCACTTGCGACATACTCTGACAAGTGATCCATACCTTAAACTGCTTTGTGGCTGCTATATGGCTCTGGTGACTGGCTCCACCCTGCTGTTACCTGAGGACCTAGCCTCATGTCAGCAGTACCATGTAGGAGCCATGTTTACCTGCCCAGCTCTGGGAATTCGCTGAGTCTGAGTGGCAGGCATTTTTACCTAGTGTGCCTGCCACTCAAGTGCTCTGTGACACAGCAAGGCCTAAAAGAGCCACACCTCTGTATACTGAGAGCAGTGGGCTCTCTGTGTTTGTGTTGCGTGTTAGACTTTCCTTTGGGTGGCCAGCTCCCAAATAATACCATGGAAACTTATTATAAATTATCAAAGTTCAGCTTTAGCTTATGCTTGTTCTGCTAGCTCTTTTAACACAAACCCATTTATATTAATCTATGTTTTGCCTTGTGGCTTTTTACCTTTCTTTCATTCTGTATGTCTGGCTCCCTCCATCTATCACTGGCAGCTCTCTGTGCCTTGATTACCTCCTCCTACTGCCTCTCACTCTGCTGCAAGTCCTGCTTATACCTTCTGCAAAGCTATTGGCCACTCACATTTTTATTATACTAGTCACAGAAATACATTTACATACAGTGTACAGATATCCCACAACACAAACACAGAACCTATGTATGATAGATAACCACTTGAAAATAAAAAAAGTTGTTTTCTCTATGAGGAGCCTCACTTAACAAACCACTCCCAAGGGTAGACCTCGTGTCAAGCAGTAGATAGCCAACACAAAATGAACTAAAAAGCATCTTTGTAGATCCTTTGTTTCACGTTGTATCAAGGTTTTTTAACCTTACAGGTCCTATATGTATATTTTGTGACTTCTGGTTTCTTACTTTTTATGCTATTCCTGTGTGTGTGTGTGTGTGTGTGTGTGTGTGTGAATATGTGTGTCTATGTGGCTGTGTATGTCTCCTGTGCTTTTTCTTTGGCTTTTTAAAATTTGTTTATTGTGTTCTTTTACAGTTTGTTTGTTTTATTCTATCTTATTTTATTTTTTTATTACTATTTCTTAGATTCCTCTTTCTTTCCAACAAGAGACAGAAAGGTTGTGTATTTGGGAGGGAGGGAGACAGATAGGAACTAGGAAAGGAGAAACTGTAGTCATAATATATTGTATACAAATCTATTTTCAACAGGAAACAAAAAGAAATATCTCTGATATCTATTTATATTATTTTTTACTCTTCACAAACGTCCAAGTTTCATCTCCCAAACATGTTAATAGCTATGTTAATATTAGAATAATAAACAGCATCCATACTGCATGGGCTATGGGCACAAGGCCAGATCGAGAATGGTGGAGTATCAAGGCACCTGATTCCATATGGAGACCAGGGTAAGGAGACTTGAGAGAAAGCCTGTGTCTGAAGTGGGAGAGGAGTAGAAGTATCGTTCTAGACCCTGAGTGAAAAATGGAGAGTGCTGAGAGGCAAACTTAATTAATATCTCATCTTGACAAGAGATTAATTACCATTTCCTTAACGAGTCACTGTATGTAAAGCTAACTGTAGTAACTATAGTGAACACCATAAGAAAACTCTCATGGGCTGGAACAATAGCTCAGCCAGGAAAATACTCCCTTTACAAGCATGAAGACCTGAGTTCAATCCCCAGAACTCACGTAAAAATGCCTGGCATGGTAGTATGCACTTGTAATTCCCATATGATGATGGCCAGGCAGACACATGAAGATCCCTGGCACCCACTGGCCAGCTATTCTAACCTAATTGATGATTTCTAGGACCAATGAAAGACCCTATCTTAAAGGAGGTGGATGGTGCATCTGAAAATGGCACCTGAGTTTGTCCTCTGGCCTCCAGAGGCACTTAGACACACACACACACACACACACACACACACACACACACACACACCCCACTTACACAAACTTTTGAGAAAATTAAGCAAATCAATAGCTTCTACACTTTTGCACCTATTGATAAATTATCATCTTTATGTATATATAATAAAGAAGATTTAGAAAACGTGTTTAAGGTTTTAATGTGTATGTTTATAGGCAATGAGAGAACTATAATTTTGGCTGCAAGCAGTTACTGCACCTGACATGTCCTGGATCTGTGGAGAATGCATGTCTTCCACAGGTTTTGTAGAATTTTGTATCTTAATTATTATTAGAATTTTATTTCCTGCACATCATTATCCATGGTTCACATAATTACTGTTTCAACTTTGGTTATTCAAGTATGTGTTTCCATTGCATTGTTCTTTGGTTTCAGTGTTGAAAAATCTTATGTTTTAATTTGCTACTTTAAAATTGTAATTGAAGTGTCTGTTTAGATATTTTGCCCTTTCTATTGAGTTGTTTCCTTGTTATTGTGTTAGGGAATTCTTTGGATATTTTTATATGCATCATTTATTAGACACACCATGTGCAAAAAAATTTCTCCTATTTGGTGGCTTGTTTTCTCATTCCATTTTTTTGTCAATAAAAATCCTCTTGAAGAGATAAATTTTTTAATTTTAAGGAAATCTAAGTTATCAAGCATCTATTCAATAAAAGACAATTTACCAAGAATGTGAATTTCATGTGTTTGTATGTACATTTAAATTAAGACAGTCTTATTCAATTTCACTTTTCTTCTCTTTATGAAAAATCACATTTTGCCTAGTTATACTCAATTAACATAGATGCTGCTGCTGCTGCTGCTCCTGCTGCTGTTGCTGACAATGAGGATGTTTGTGAGGGGGCACCTGTGTGTATAAATTCATGTGTGAATATATATGTGTTGATGGCCAGAAGACAACTTTGAGTATATGCATATATTATTTCCCACCTTCTTCTATGTTTTTAGAGACAAGTACTAAGTCTACAGCTTGCTGATTGGCTGAACTGGCTGGCTACCTAGATCCATGGCTCCTCCTGTCTCTCCCACACAGACTAGGATTGCAGGCATTTACCAGAGCACCCAGGAGGGAATCAAAACCCATTTCCTTATGCCTGAATGTAAGGTAGCTCACCAACTGAACCATCTCTTCAGCCTCTGGAATGTCTTCTTAATTACACATGTCTAAGAAGAAAAACAAAATGAAAACAGAAAAGAAAGGAAGAAAACAAAATGAAAGCAAATGCTACTTTTTGACATCCTTAGGACACATGAAGTGCCCGTTCACTTCCTTAAGTCTCACACAGAACCCATAATGAGGGTAAGATTGTTTTCTTACCTGCATCTATAAAGTTGAGGATATAAAGCAGTTATTCTCAACCTTCCTAATGCTACGACCCTTCAAAACAGGTCCTTGTTTTGTGGTGACATAACAATAAAAACCATAAAATTATTTTGTTGCTACCTCATAACTAATTTTTCTATGATTATAAATCATAATGTATATATCTGATATACAGGATATCTAATATTCAACTGCTGAGAACCACTGCTATAAAGCATCTTTGCTCTTTTGACATGGTGATAAGCTGAACTGCAGTTGGGTTCACCAGAATCACTGACAGGAAGACCATTCCTCTTCATCTTCAATTTGCTGTCCTAGGCCATTTTGGAGAGTTGAAGTGCTGTACTGTGTATTATTATTATTATTATTATTATTATTATTATTATTATTATTTAGTTTCACCATGAAAACTTCAACAAAGGACAAATTATTTCCTGAAACAGATTTTTTTTTATCAGCAGTAAAACACATCAATTGCTTAAGTCAGGTTATCCTTTCCAAGAGTATGATTTTCCCCTAAATTGTCTGGCTACCTCATATCATTAACATCATTATATATTTTAATCAAATTTGTAAAGGTGTATCTATTTTTTCCCTTTACCCACTATCATATATTAAAACAAAAGTGAAAGACTTTGTTCTTCTCAACAAAGTAACTGAAAGTGACATCTAATTCAGTATATTTTAGGTGATTTAATTAGGAGAAGCCTTGAAATGGAGAATGCTAGTGTTAGAATCAGTTTCTGGAAGGACAATACAGCACAGAAATGTAAAACAACCAGTAAGCCTAGCCTTTGTGTCTTCATCCACAAGTAGCAGTGATGATTTAGAGGAAAGCCTTCACATTCATCTAAGTCTGAGCATTTTTCACACTGAGTCAGATAAGTCAGACTCCTTTTTTATTTATTTAATGTAATGCTGGTTTCTGTGAAACTGCACTGCCCTTAAGAATTCATATTATTCTGTTTTTTTTTTCATTTTTCTTCACAAATCTGTTTCTTTTTTATTTTATAATTTAATTTAATTTTATATTTCAGCCACAGATTCACCTGTCCTCCCTCCTCCTGCCCCCTCCCAGTCCTCCCCCCAGCCATCCCCCCCATTCCCATCTCTTCCAGGGCAAGGACTCCCCTGGGGATTCAGCTCAGCCTGGTAGATTCAGTGGAGGCAGTCCCCTGATCCCTTTACCCAGGCTGAGCAAAGTATCCCTGCATAGGCCCCAGGTTCCAAACAGCCAGCTCATGTACTAAGAACAGGTCCGGGTCCCATTGCCTGAGGGCTTCCCAAACAGTTCAAACTGATCAGCTGTCTCCCTTATCCAGAGGGCCTGGTCCAGTTCCGTGGGGGCTTCTCAGCTATTGGTTCACAGTTTATGTGTTTCCACTAGTTTGGTTATTTGTCCCTGTGCTTTTTCCAATCATGGTCTCAACAATTCTTGATCATACAATCCCTCCTCTTTCTCACCAATTGGACTTGCGGAGCTCCACCTGGGTCCTGGCCGTGGATCTCTGCATCCGCTTCCATCAGTCATTGGATGAGAGTTCTACCACGACAGTTAGGGTGTTTGGCCATCTGATCACCAGAGGATGTCAGTTCAGGCTTTCTCTTAACCAAGGGCACATGCTCAGTTATGTTCATAGCAGCATTATTTGTAATAGCCAGAACCTAGAAACAATCTAGATGCCCTTTAACTGAAGAATGGATAAAGAAAATGTTGTACATATACACAATGGAGTACTACTCAGCAGAGAAAAACGACATCATGAGGTTTGTAGGCAAATGGATGGATCTAGAAAAAATCATGCTGAGTGAGGTAACCCAGACTCAGCAAGACAAACAAGGCATGTACTCACTCATAGGTGGATACTAGTTGTGAAACAAAGATGACTAGACTGCTACTCACAACTACAGGGAGGCTACCTAGAAAATGGGACCCTAAAAAAGACACAGGGATCAACCAATGACAGAGAAATGGATGAGATCTACATGATCAAATCTACAAAGATATTTCCAACAATAGACTACTGGCAATGGTCGAGAGAAAACCTGAACTGACCTTTTTTTTTATGCAAATAATGCTATTTCTTAACAATTTGCTGGCACTCTAAAGGAAATGGTGTTTAGGAATATTGTAGTGTATGAAAATCTACATTCACCAATTATGTTTATTATCTGTAATGTATAAGGCCACTCATTCAAAAAAACAGTCATATCACATGGACAGTTATAGAGTTAACTTGGTCTTTCCTCACACAAACAGGATATCCTTAATGAGTTTTACTAACTATCTCTTGATATGTTTCTGCAAAGTAGACATGTCTTTCTTTGTATAATTCTGAGGTTGATGTATTAACACCTGCCATTTTTATAAGAAAAGTGCAAAAGGCTAAAAGAATAGCATATGTATTCCCAAATGTGGAATTTTAACATTTCTTAGATTTCCAATAGTACCATATCATTTATCTAGTGATAAGATATCAGTTATTTCCCCAACTGTCCTTGGAAATGTAGTCTTACAATGTGGTTCACACCTGTGTGAAGGTTTACCTGAACTCTATTAAAAAGTAAGGGACACTTTTGTTTGGTTGTTGTTTTGTTTTGTTTTTGAACCAGAGTCTCTACATAGCCTGGGCTGTTTTGGAACTCACTATATATACCACGCTGGTCTGAAAATCACAGAGATCTACCTGGCTTTGCATCCTGAGTGCTAGGATTAAAGATGTACACATGCCTGGCCAAATTATTCCTAATGATATTCTGCTATATTCATAGATTAGTGCCTTTCCCAATCATCATCAGAGAGATGATGCAACAGGTGAGAACAGATGAAAAGACTCACAGCCAGACATCATGGGGGAGAGAGAGAGTCTAGTGAGGGTCTCCATCAAATCCCTCCCATCAGAGCTCAGGAAATCCTATGAAAGTGGGGACAGAAAGAGTGTAAGAGCCAGAGAGGATGAGGGCACCACGAGAACAAGGCCCACTGTATCAACTAAGCAAGGTGCATGTGAACTTCAGAGACTAAAGCAACAAGCACGTGGCCTACATGGGTCTGTACCAGGGCCTCTGTGTGTATGTTATATCTACTAGCTTAGTATTTTTATGGAACTCCTGACTATGAGGAGTGGGTATAAGAGTCTTATGCCTGCACTTGGGACTCTTTGCATTCCACTGAGTTGCCATGTCCAACTTCAATGTGACACTTTTTGTTAAATCTTTATATATACATATATACATATATTTGCTATGTTTAGTTGAATTTTTTGGGAGGTCTGGATCTTCTTTACTGAGCACCTGCAGGGTTCTCTGAGCATGTGAGACAAATCTTAAACTGCTGTGTCAGCTGCCATGTGGCTCAACTTAGCATATGGTGCTGGTGCATGGTGCTGTCAGCTCTAGCCCACAGGCAGCTTCCAACAGCTGTGCCTCTGTACCCTGAGCACCAACCCATCTGAGAGACTTTAAGGCTAGAAAGCCATACCAGCTCCTTGTCAAAAACTTTTGTTACCTTTCTCAGGCCATGTGTTTGGATATTCAAGCCCCCACAATGGAGCAATATTTAGACCAATTTTTCTTTGGGTGGCTAGCTCACAAAAACTGACTCAGAGACTTATTAATTATGAAAGCCCAGTCTATAGCTTAGGCTTGCCCCACTAGCTCTTATAACTTAAATTAAGCTATTTATATTAGTCTATGTTTTGCATCATGGCTTTTTACTTCTCTTCCATCTTGCACCTTCTGTTTCCTCTCCATGCCTTCTGGTGTCTCTCTCTCACCTCGATTCATCTTTTCCTCTTCTCTCTCTGCCTGGAAGTAGCAGCTAATTTGTTCCTGCCTAGCTATTGGTCATTCAGTTCATTATTAAACCAATCAGAAGGTGCCTTGGCAAAGACACATCTTCACAGTGTACTAAAGAATTATTCCAGAAGAAAACATTATAATATTAAAAACAACAACAAAACTCAAAAATCCTTCCTTCATGATCTAGCAATTACACAAATATGTTTTATAAATATTTACTTTTATAAAGTACAAATATAACGTCAGCACTGAGGAATGTCATGACTGTAGTATTGCTAATAAGAACAAAACCACAACAATGCTTCGTGATAGTTTTGAAGGCGATTTTGAGAAAAGATGTAAGGGAGTTACAATAGTTACCTCACAGAAGTGGTTCTAGAATGTAATAAGTCATATTGTTTAGTTGAATAACTGTTCTGACATTAAATAGGTAAAATGAGAACAGCTTATTCTCATAAGCCTGTTTGTAATATAAAATGTGAATCTCTGATCATTTATTTGGCATCAATATGTGTGTAACTGAATTATCACTGTCATAGTGTAGAGAAGAGCAAACATTGTCATTTCCGTCCTCAGACACTAAAGAGTGCCAATATTTTAAGTAATTTCTGAAGTATGAAAAACTACATTATCAACTGATGAGATAAAAAAAATGACAAAAATGTTGAAATTTCTTTTTGTAACGTCTTTAATTTATTTCACTAATGTTATGCCATTTTTAACCATAACATTCTTTTCAGCTACATCTATCTCAACGTATTTGAGCTGACATTTTTATTTATTGTACATAGCATTATAAAATAAGTCAGGCACACAAAAGAAATCAGTACATTTTACCACTAAATTGTAGTAGCAATAATTTGCTTTTGAGAAATAGAGAATGCTGGAGTGGTTCTCCAAGGCAGGGGAGCTTCCAGGGAGATAATGGGCAAGGGAAGCCATGGTGAACTGAGGGAAAGGGAAGCCATGTGAGCTGAGGGCATGGGAAGGCATGATGAACTGAGGGCAAGGGAAGCCATGGAGAACTGATACAAAATGCAATGGGAAAGGAAAGGTGAGTCCTAGTATTTGACACAATAGAGTAACTGTACCTTTTAAGAAATTACTGTACATTAGAAACATCTAGAAGGGTTTTTGACTATCACTTATTAACACAAATACATATTTGAGGTTATAGATCTGCTGATTGTTATGATTTTGCCACAAAATATTCTTTACATGTATCAATATGTTACTCTGTATCCCATTAATATGTATCATTTTTAATTATAATTATATTGAGACAGGGTCTCATTATGTAGCTCTGTTAGGCCTGGATCCTTCTATGTAGATCTTGTTGACTCCTGGGTACTGGGATTAAAGGTGTGTGAGTGTGCCTTGCTCAAAACTATTATTATCATGTGCTCTATAAATAGATAAAATGTAAATTAATTCTAAAGAGGTAGAAATAACTGTTATACCTGATTCCAATAAAGTAGGGGATAAAACATTCTAAAGGTTTTTCAGTAGCTCTGAAAAGCTTGGCATGCTGCCATAAGAAAGTTAATAAACAGTTAAAATAAGAAAAATATTTACCTATATAATAACACTGAGATTTTAAATGGTTTGATATGAATTAGTTGTTATTTTAAATTGAATGAAAAAACCTGCAAAATCTTCCTAGAACTTTCTTCTGAAATTTGTTGGAACCAAAAAAAATCTATGATTTTCTCTACAAGGTAACTGAAGCCAGGCTATTGAATGACATAATCAGGTATGACCTGTTATGATTTTCACTTTTAGGATCTCAGTTTTATTTACTTTGTCTTGAGACTTCTCACTTAAGCAGATTCATAAGCCTTCATGCTGCCCTACTAGGAAGGGGATTTCTTTTAGGTATGCTAGGTTATGTAACATAAAATATGGAATTAAAATAAAAATACATGGACTAGGAGAAAATGCATTTTCCCTGGTTTCCAGACAAATTAGAGAGACTGTCGGGAATTTGAAAGAAAAGCTGCAGAGTTCAGTCAGTAGAGAAGGAAAGAGAGGGAGAAGGGTGAATAAGAAAGAGCTCAGGCCCGGTGGTGGTGGCACATGCCTTTAATCCCAGGCAGAGGCAGGAGTATCTCTGTGAGTTCAAGGCCAGCCTGAGCTACATAGTGAGTTCCAGGAAAGGCTCAAAGCTACACAGAGAAACCCTGTCTCAAAAAACAAAACAAAACAAAACAAAAAAACCAAAACAAAAGACAAAAAAGAAAGAATGAAAGAAAGAAAGAAAGAAAGAAAGAAAGAAAGAAAGAAAGAAAGAAAGAAAAAGACAAGAAAGATCTCAGACTGACATTGAGATCATGCCTTTATTAAGGTCCACAGGTCATATGCTCTGAGTTCTCAAGGGACCCAAGAACTGCTTTATTTAAAGAAAACACTGGAAAATTGAGGGAAATGACATGACTGCTTTCAACTGTTGAAGTCTTACAATCTTATAATAGGGGACTATGTGGTACTCTGGGTTTGGGATTGATGATTTGAGGAAGAAGTGACACATAGGAGTCAAAAAGAAGGGAAATCATAACTATGAAGAAGGTGATGGAGTCAATGGAGTCAATTTTGAACAGATAATGCTAAGAAAGTAAATGCTAAGCCAAATTTATGCTAAGCCAATAGATACCTTTTTTTCATTTTTTTATTTGAGTGTGTGTGTGTGTGTGTGTGTGTGTGTGTGTGTGTGTGTGTGTTCAAACATGCACTTGTAGAGGTCAGAGAATAAGTTATAAAAGTTGGTTCTCTCGTTCCAACATATGTGTCCAGGAATCTCACTGAGGTCTTTAGACTTGGTGACAAATTGGCTTACCCATCAAACCATCTTTCTGGCCACAATTCTCAAACTTCATAGTCTTGTTGTATATGTATACTGACACATTTGAAAGGAAATGAGAAGGCTCCAAGGAAAAATAAAACTATCATTTTTTGACCATGGAAATGTTGTCTTAACATTTAAATTATAAACTATTGTGCCTAGAACCCTGAAATGCTAATATTCCAGTACACTTAAAAAGTTGTTTATTTACTTAAGGTGAACTGAGACAGTAGAGAATATCATAGAATATTGTTATTGCTACCATTTTCCATATTTGGGGCCAAACTTTCTAACCCAAAGTGGAAAACGTTATCATTTTGTTTTGAAATCAAAATACTCAGCAAAATTGCTTTCTTCTCAAATTCACTTTTATAATTAATATGTTTTGAACAAGAGATAGTATTTGCTGCAATTTCCAGAACATTCTCAAGAATAAACATTTTTGCAGTACTAGAAACAACATGAGCTTCTGTCATGAATTGGTTTTGTATTATTGAAAAATTTCCTCAATGCCATAATGCACTTCTTTGCAAACACTGAGCATGGAAAATTCAGTTTAAAAAGGTTACTCTTCTAAAGTGGCTGTCAGCAATCAAGAAACTCAGATCTGTGTGCCAATGTGCCGCATTTTCCAAAGTGATACATTAACATCTGTGTACTGTAGATTTAGTCTTATTACTATACCCATTATGCTCAGATCAGTTCCTTTAGTATTTATATTTTGGTAGTTTGCATTCTGTAATTTATATGGATTATGATAATCTAAGTGGGATATTGTCTTACATGCTGGCCACATATTTATTTCTAAAGATGGTTTTCACATTAACTTTGCTGAAAAAGTCCCTTAGTACCAGCCACAAAAATCTGTTTTATTTGTTATCATACATTGGGTAACAGTAAAGTTGTGGGTGTGTGCATGTGTACATGTGTGGAAACATATGTATGAAAGAAAAATAGGAAGAAGTGTAGATTTGATTGAGAAGAAGCCACAAACTGGTCCTTAAAATGTCAAGAAGAATATTATATTTGCAAAAAAAGTAGTGAAATTTCTATAGTTGATAAAAATTAACTTGGTGATTTGCATATCATTAAGTACAGCAAAGTATGTTTTCATACACACTGGGATATTAGTATGTGACTATAAAGCCTAGATCTCATCTGTCTTATCAAAGTATGATCTCTGTAAAATTACTAAATTTCTGGTGTGCAAAATACTTTATTTCAGCTAGTAGTTTACAACCTGACTTTCCTCATCATATGAAACTGTATGATTTGAATGTTCTCACCAAAGATGTATGTACTTCAAGTTTGGTCTCAAGTGTGGTGATTCTGAGAAGTGTGTATATCTTTAAGAGATTGTGCTTATGGGAGGCAATTAGGGCACACCTTCATGATCCTCCTGGGTGAATTAACTCTGCTCTAGTGGAATAGGTTCAACTCACTGCCTGGAATATTTTTCAGGAAAGTGAATTGTTATAAGTCAAAATCACACCACAAGCTTGGCCTATTCCACATATGGCCCCTCATTTTTTTTTTCATTTTTCTGTTTAATTGAGATCCAAGGGACCCCTGCAACTTCATTAAATTCCTAAAATCAAGTATGTGAATGGTGTTAAGACTGTAGCTCATACCAAAGGGTTCCAACCTTGTGCCTCTCTATTATCTTTGATAACAGGCAGAAATAATATAATTCAATGCTTTCTCTCAAAGAACTATGTTAATTATGTATGTAATTAACAATGTAACAGTAGACATTTTATTCATAGTAGTGTGTGGTTTGTTAGCAATATCATGGAGACATAACACCATTACTTGTATTGCCTGTCATATTTATAAAACTATCTGTAAGATACTCATGCAAGCCAGTAAATAGTAATTTAAGCTACACATTAAGCTTATACAGTAAAATAAGTTTTCACCATCTAATAAGGATTTAGTGTGTGTTCTCATAATCAAACCTTTTAATTTAATTAGTTCCATTATGAGTGAGGAGATGTGCAATAACTTAAAAGTCATCCCTGTTCCCCATTCATGTCTCTCCTTGCTATGTAACTGTTAATAATTACAACCTCCTAAGTGAGATGAAATGTTATATTCCCTTACAGTTTACATTTTGAAATTTATTTTACTCCTCTAAGATAGCAGCATTCAGCCAAAACATTAAATCAAACTCTGAGTTATAAAGCATTTGAGAAATAACAAATCTGCATTCGTCTTGTCTTCCTCCTGTCGTTGCATTATTGCACGTCATGGTGTCATAACCCCTCTGTAAACTAGGATATACTGTGAAACTCAGCTATCTGTTTATTGATGAATCACATCATCATTTAGCCACAATTAGAAACAGAATAAATTGTAGCTGCTTCGGTTTCTGTTAGTTCATGAAGATGTACTTGACTGTCAAAATATATTCATAGGGAAAGAAAAAAAATAGCATAAGTAATTTAATTGAGCTGGGTTTTTACATTTCACTAATGGGGGTAATCACTGCTCCACTGACAGCATAAGTCATTTTTGTGCTTTGAGAAACCACTGGAAAACTTATTTTATCCTTTACATGCCACAGAAATATGAAGCTTCCCAAGAATCTGCCTCCTAGGAGCTAACTCCCTTGTAAACTTTTTTTTCTGGTAAATTTCAAAATGCAAATTGCTCTACTTTAAAAGATTAATTTGTTTGGCATAGACTGTTTCATGCTTCAGTCTATATGGTATATAACTCTACTTCTCCAGTATCTGGGAACACTGTTTTTCCTAATTTCTTTTTCTGAGGAATGATGTTTAGACTCTTTGGTTTGGAATTAAAGAAATGAAAAAAGAAATCTGGCTTCAGTTTACTCTTTAAAACATTCATTCTGATGAAAATATGGGCAACATGGACTCTACAAGCATCCTGTTGTGTCAAAATCTGGCTCTGCCATTTATTTTAGGCAATTTTCTTGCTCTGACTGCAACTTAGTGCCCTTACCTATAGTGTAGAGTTTATTATATACATGCAGATTTTGGATACTTCATCAGAAACTCTTGCCTCCATTGTCTTTTTTGACTCAGAAACTTTAATGTTTGAAAGCTAATATGTGTGCTTACCATGTATAACTGGTTCTCTCCTTGGGATCTAGAGCTGCACCCTCTAAAGTAAAATATTATTTTTCACTAAAATAATATCACTGCCAAGTAGGATGCATGAAGATCATACATGATAGCATGCAAACTCGAAAAATGTGTTTCCATTTTTACCATGAGAAATGTTCTGTTTCCAAAGTTGAGAATAAGAAAGGATGGAGCCATAGCATTAAATTGTAATATGCTAAGCCTTTAGAATAAAGCCAGGCAGTGCTTATTAGGTTATTGTTTCTATTTTCTAAGAATTCGCCACAGGCTATCTTCTAATTACACCTGAATATTTACATATTGGACCTTTAGCTTTCTTTAGATCCTTCCTTGATCCTCTAAATATACGTTTTACAAAATTTTTAAGGCTGATATTTATTTGATTTGTGGAAGTCCCTCTCCTCTCAAAAATCATAGGATCTTGCTACTCCCTTTGGCTGACCACCCAGAACTATGTGAGCACACCCTACATATAAAGACATTATACACTTTAGTTTTGAGAGCTAGAAAAACTTGGCAGGAGCTAAGTAGGAAGCTCCTTCTCTGCTGGATAGTTTTTATAGTGCTAGAAAGTGCTCTGCAAGCTACTTGGAGATAGCATGTATCAATTCTTACCCACCTGTGAACTCTGTAAATTATATTACCAACTGATCAGGCAAAATGTGCCTACTATTACAACAGTGGTATGACTGTTATGGGGGAAGACTATTTCCTTCTGCTTAGAATTATATCCACAAGAGGAATCACATCTAGTACTGCAATCTTGGTCAAAGCCTGTAAGTGGGGAGGCCACAGACCCTAGGAGGGAACCTACTACCATTGCTTTGAAAAGTGTACATGAGGTCCAACTACATTCTAAATGTGTGTGTGTGTGTGTGTGTGTGTGTGTGTGTGTGTGTGTATAAAATAATAGATTTTAGCTGCTCAACTTTGTAACAGAATCTCCTCTTTGTAGTGGGCAATAGTCAATGTAGAGACTAATACACTATTAGAGCTTGGAAAACAAGTAGCTATTGAGTGCTCAGCCCTATACGAAGCATCAAAATCACCTTCAAAGCCTCAGGGAACATGGTTCAAAGGGGATTTAAAGACTGTAAGAGCTGGAGGATTAGCACTGCTGCAAAATATCATCTGGATATGACATGGCTGTCACACCAATGGACTTTGAGCAGCTGTAGCTTTCTGAACAAGGTTGGATCCATCAACATTCCATCATGGGTAGGAAAGAGGCTCATAAATCTCTGCTTTTGTCTGGGTAACTACATGTACTTATAGGGTAGAGAGGGAGGGAGAGCAACATTAATTAGTGGTAAAAACAATGACACAGGGCCCCACTCAAGCAAATAACTCCACCCATAGTTATGTAGGAAACTCTAATTAAATACAGTGGGTCATAAGCTACAAACACAACAGGTATAAAAGTAGAATGACTTTGGAATAAGACAAAATTTTGTGGGAGGAAGAAGATGATAGATAATAGAACAAATAGAGTAAAGGAGGAGATTTGATTAAAGAACATTATACCTGTGTATAAAACTGTAAAACAATGAATAAATAAGTAACAGGATGGATTTTGAAAATTTCTATGTCATAATATTCACTTCTCCAAATCTAAAAGTAATTATTAAAATATAATAGTTAAACAAACATGTAAGCTTATTCCCACCCATCACTGCCCCAGTTACAGGCCAGCAAGGAAGACTTCTGTGGGCAGACCTACCCACATAATACCCTGCAAATCTACAAGACCCTTCCCTTACTCCAAACCCACCCATCCCCCTGTGTCTTCAGTAGCTCCCCAAGACACAGAATTTATCAGATCTCATTGGATCAAGAGTGACTCTCTGAGACACAGAATTCACCATCTCCAAATAGACCAAGAGCTCTGATTTTGGTTCTCTGAAACACAGACACAGGAAGCACAGATTGGACCAAGAGCATCTCCCTCAGACACAGAAACCTCTTGCCCCTATTTGAGGAAGAGATGAATAGATGTCAGTGCAAAAATATATACAAAAAAAAAAAATAAAGAGCAATATGGTACTACAAGAACCTAGCAGATCTACAAGACCTGAACAACACAACATAGAAAAATCAGAAGAAAGAGAGCTTAATATAACTTTATGAAGATGGTAGAGGTCTTTAATGAGGAAATTAATAATTCCCTTAAAGTAATTGAGGAAAAGACAAACAAAAATCTGGAAAATAATCAATAAATCCCTTAAGGAAATTCAAGAAAACCAAGAAAAGGCAATTAAACAGGTGAAGGAAACAGTTTAATACCTAAAAATTGAAATAGAAGGAATGAAGAAGACATAAACTCAGGGAATGCTGGAAATAGGAAATCTGAGTAAACAGGAAACACATATGCAAGCATAACCAACATAACAGAAATGGAAGAGAGATTCTCTGGCATGGAGGATACAATGAGGGAATAGATTCATCAGTCAAAGAAAACACTAAAGCAAAGAAAGTCATAACACAAAAAGTCCAGGAAGTGTGGAACACCATGAAAAGGCCAAACCCAAGAATGATAGGGATAGAAGAAGGATAAGAATACCAACTCAAAGGCACAGAAAATATGTTCACCAAAATCATAGAAGAAAACTTACCCAACTTAAAGATGGCAATATCTATGAAGGTACAAAAAGTTTACAGAACACCAAATAGACTAGACCTCCAAAAGAATCCCCTTGCTACATATTAATTAAACAATTAAACATACAGAATAAAGAAAGAATATTAAGAACAGAAAAGGAAAAAGGCCAAGTAACAGATAAAGGCAGACTCATCAAAATAGCACCTGACTTCTCAATGGAGACTCTGAAAGCCAGAAGATCCTGGACAAACAAAATGCAGACATTAAGAGAGCATGGATGCCAGCCCAGACTACTATGCTCAGCAAAACTTTCAATCACTGTAGACAGAGTTCACAAGATAATCTAAGTCAAAGCCAGATTTAAAAAATACTTATCCACAAATCCAGCCCTACAAAAGACACTAGAAGGAAAACTCTAACCTAAGGAAGTTAGATGCACCTATGAAAACACAGAAATAGATAAACCTATAGCAACAAATTCTAAAGAAGGGAAATACATGCACACTACCACCAAAAAGTAACAAAAATTAACAATCACTGGTCATTAATATCTTTTAATATCAATGGACTCAATTCACCTATAAAAAGACACAGGCTAACAAAATAGATAGGAAAACAGGATTCACCCTTTTGCTGCATACAAGAAACACACCTCAACTTCAAAGACAGACACTACCTCCCAGTAAAGGGTTGGGAAGACTTTCCAATCAGATAGACATAAGAATCTAGCTGGTGTAGCTATCTTAATATCTAACAAAATAGACTTCAAACTAAAATCAATCAAAAGAGATCAAGAAGGACACTACATATTCATTACAGGAAAAATCAACCAAGATAAAGTCTCATTTCTGAACATTTATGCCCCCAATACAAGGGAACCAACATATATCCCAAGACTGGACTCATCCCTGGGAGAGAATAATTCTCCCTCTCCTAGAAGTCATTAATTGTCTTTAGTTATTTTTATAATGATAGGATCACTAGAGATTTTGACACTCCTGCATCATCATCTGCAATGCCATTGTTAAGTAATTGTTTATGTGGCCATTTCTAAGAGACACAGCCACACAGCAGATTTCTTGGGTTTTATGTTTCATAATAATTCCCTTTTCCTCACCTGTGATGTTGTCTAAGCCACTGATGCAGTAGCTGTGCTGCCAATATACTCACTGTAACTGGGGTCCTCAGGACCCATTGAACTGTGTAGTATGTCTAGTTGTGATTTTCTGCAATGTTTTTCATTTACTGGGAATAAAGCTTCTTTGATGAGGTGTGTGATAAGTACACCTATCAGTTAAAAGTTTCTCATGACCAAAGTGGGTTTGAAGGACCTGGGTTTGGAGCAAGGCTCAGTAAGGTTACTCATGAGACTCATTTATTATTTTTAATTTTTGTCTGTTTCTGTTTAATTGTTTTCTCCCTGACGGTAATTATTTTCTTCCATCTACTAGTTTTGGTTTGGCTTGTTTCTTATTTTTCCAAGGTCTTGATATGTTGTGTGATATTTTGATCATGTTCTGACAAATAAAGTTTGCTTGGAGTCAGAGGGTAGAGTTTGTCACTAGTCTATCAAAATTAAGCACAGAGATTTCTGAGGACAGATAGAAGAGGAAGTAGTAAGGTGGGTGGGAAAGGATCTGGCTCTATGTTTAGAAGGAATGGAGCAGGTAGGAAAGATTTGTGGGTGGCTGCTTCTTTAATGTTTCAAGCTCTTACCCTAATGTCTGAATCCTGGATTTTCATTGATAAAGAATAATTAGGGTAATACTTCATGAATATGCATCATTAAGTTATTTATTGAGATCTTTCTGATTATGTTATATAAAATATATTGTATATATGAATCTGTCTAAAATAAAGGGGGAAATTCTGAAAGGAGAGAGAAATATAATGATATAAGAAAAGGACAATATATACATATGTAAGATGCTATAATGAAATATTTTATATGCTAACTAATAAATGAATAAAAACTGAAATCTCATAAATTTTGAACATTAACCTTGTTGGATGTATAATTATTGAGCACTCTTTCTCATTCTCATTTTATAGTTGTCTCTTTAACTTAATCATTTCCATTGTTGCACAGAAACTTTTAGTTTGGAATGATCCCACTATTCTCTCTTTTCTTTGGTTTCCTTCACTTTGAGAGTCTTGTTAAATGTCTTTGCATATTCCAACATAATAAATCCTTATCCCCATTTTCTTCAAGTAGTTTTCTAGTTTGGGGTCTTAGATTTCAGTCTTTAATCCATTGAGAGTCTATTTTTGTTATGGATAATGCATAAGTGTCTACTTTGGTTTTCTCTAACTACTCATGAAATTTTCAAAATAGCAATTATTTTTTTAAAGTTATCATTTTTATAATGTTTATTTTTAATCATATTTAGTTTAAATCAGCTATCTAGAGAAGTATGAGTTGAAATATTGACTCTCAATTCTGTTTCATTGGTCCATATATTCATTTTTTTATGCCATTGATCTGCTGCACTGATTTGTAGAATGTTTTAAAGTTGGGCTGTATTCATTTTTTTCCTTACTTCTTTTATCCTTTGGTTAGTTGGACTATTTTGTGACTCCATGTAAATATTAGGAAATTTTTCTTGGTTTGTGAAGAATGTCATTGGTGTTTTGATAGGAATTACAATAATTCTGTAGGTATCTTTGAGTTTTATGGAACTTTAATGTTGATACTTCGGGTTTATGATAACAGAATGTCTTTCTATTTTATTGTGTATTCTCAAATTATTTTACTAATATTCTGTGAATTTTGTTGTAGGCACCACTTTTTTTCTACTTATTAGGAGTTATTTTTTCATGTTTTATAAATGGAATTGCTTCACTGATTTTTGCTGCTATTTTCTTGTATGTTGACTTAGTATCATGCAAATTACCTAAATTTTTATCAAAGAGCTATTAGAAACAAGAAACAAATTTCATTTACTTATCAATCAGGCCACCCTGAAACAGTGTCTAATTGGCTTTTTTTATTCTAATTTGACTACTCCTTTCTCTGGATTATTGATGTCCCTGGAATACTATGTTGCATAAAGTTGGGCAGTCCTGGGAAGAGCTAATATATAAAGCCCATTTACAATGTTTGTAACATATGTCTAGTTGACAGCAAATTGGATGATTCAGTGCCATTTTTTTCAATAAGACGATATTCAATTCTTACTTTCAGTAGGAAATTACATGAGATTATAGAAGTGATAAAGTTGAATGTCACATAGGTTCTGATTGATGATGGGGCCAATGACAAAAATGGACTAGTAGACACAGTGCTTGTCATCTTTGTCAGCTTTCGTTCCATACCTACAAATCTTCAGATCTGTAGAGTTAAAGATTTTTGTAATATAGAATGTATATTGGGTTATATTTAAAGGGCCATTTAAAATATTTAAATAATTTAATGGAGCACATATACCTTTGATAACCAGAGGTAATATGTACTTGCAACTTTATAATATATTACATTAATTTACCTATGGAAATATTTTAAGGCATAGCATAATAAACACTCTATTTAAAGTATGTAGATACAAAGGCGTACAGGAGACTTTGCTGTGGTCATAGTTACAGTGTCAAATTACAAGATAACTTGAAATATTAAGAGTTTGGAATGAAATGAAAGTTAGCCCAAATAAAGTTTGGGACAACCATTTATTAAAATTATTTCAGTCCAATGAAAGAGCTTATCAGGTAGAGCCAACTGCCAAACCTAATGACACGTATTAAATCCCCAGAACCCATAGAGTGGAAAGAGAGAGTTTACTCTCACAAATTGTCCTCTGGCCTCTTCATGAATGCTATGACACGTGCACCCCTTCCTAAACACACAAAATACAAATGAGTAAGTAAATAAATAACAAATGAATAAAATGCATAGAAAACGTCCATATGCTGAAAACTTATGAAGTCAACATTTTGATTGTTAAAGCTTTCAATAAACATTTTAAGATAAAAACAGAAAACATCAGTGTGGTGGTTCCTCAGATGTTGAAAATAGATCTACCTCAGAATCCATTTATACACACATAGGCAAATTATGTTTCATCCTTCTTCAGAGAGACTGCTGAAAATCATGTTCATTGCTGCTCTATTCATAAAAGCCAAAAATTGGAGAAAGCCTAGATATCTGTAAATTGATAAAAGATGAAGAAAATGTGGTACATTTACACAATGGAATATTATCATTAACAGAGATGAAATCATGAAATTCACTACTAAATGACTGTAGCTAAAAACATTCTTAATGAGATAACCCTGATTTCAAAAAGACAAATATGATATGTATTCACTTATATGTAAATGTTAGATATTAAATCTTTATAAGCAAGCTACAATCCATAAAACCTCTGAAGTTATATATACAGTAAGGGACTAGTGGAAGAGATAGATCTCCCTAGGAAAGGGAAATATAATACATAGTTATGGATGGACA
This sequence comes from Onychomys torridus, assembly GCF_903995425.1. Lineage (NCBI taxonomy): Eukaryota > Metazoa > Chordata > Mammalia > Rodentia > Cricetidae > Onychomys > Onychomys torridus. The sequence goes on from NC_050460.1 coordinate 36,491,431, forward strand.
AGTGGGGCAGGAATGGGAGGGTCAAATTGTGATGGGGAGGAAAGAGAGAAGTAAGTGAATGAATACAGGGAAGGGCAGGTAAAATTAAGCATCATTTAAGCTATTATAAGGAAGCTTAATTTAGCAGAAGCTACCTAAAATACATACATATATGATGGCAATCTAAATAAAGACACCAAACAACATGGGAGAGAAGCCCCAACTGGACAACTTTTGTCACCAAATAAAGCTTCCAGTACCAGAATTGGGTTACATCTAATCAAGTTGTTGGCAAAGGGGCCTATGGAAACATCAAGCAAAGCAGGTTATTGCCAAGGCTACTGGTTATTCTCCACAAGCTAATAGTAGGTCTATTGCTGAAGATAACACCTACACAACTCATTAAACATGGAAAAGTTGAGTGTGCTTACAGAGCCTGCTTCCCTACAGAAGTTCATGGTACTAGAAGGAACTCTATGCAACCAAAGGAGAAAGGAAAACACCAACCCAGCTACAAACCATCTGGTCTACAATTGTGATCTGTCTGCAATATACACATGTGCAATGGTGGAACATAGCTTATAGGAGTAACGAACCACTATCTGACTGGAACTCAGGCCTACCCCATGAGATGGAACTCATCTCCACTCTGCTAGTGTGGCTGAAAACTTGAGACCAGATAGACCAAGGGCATTCATTACTCAAACATGGCCCCTTGCTAAGCCATCATCAGAGAAGTTTCCTTCTGCAGCAGATGGGAATAAATACAGGCCCACAGTCAGACAATGTATAGAGAGTGAGAAACCTTGGAACATCCAGTCTTTTTTGGAGGGTGGGGGGGTTTCAAGACAGGGTTTCTCTGTGTAGCTTCATGCCTTTCCTGGAACTCACTTGGTAGCCCAAGCTGGCCTTGAATTCACAGAGATCTGCCTGCCTCTGCCTCACAAGTGCTGGGATTAGAGGTGTGCACGACCTGCCCGGCAGAACATCCAGTCTTAAACATAATGTTTCCATCAAATCCTTTCCTTTAGGGCTCAGGGATCCTTGTGGAATAGGAGGTAGAAAGACTATAAGAGCTAGAGGGGATTTTAGGATGCCAAGGAAATAAGACCTTCTAAACACAGCAGGACTGGTGTACATATGAACTGACATAGACTGTGGCAGAATGCACTGGGCTTGCATGGTCTGTGCCAGATGGAGTTTCAGTGCTTAGAGAAGTGAATATAAGCCTCCACCCCTAGGCCAGAACCTATCTCCAGTTGATAATCACTCACAAATAGACAATTAGTTTTGTAGTTGGGTGTTTCTTTCCCAATCCCGAGCATCAGTCCCAAATAACCAACACAGAGGCTTAATATTACTTATAAATATTTGGATGATAGCTCAGGCTTGTTACTACCTAACTCTTAGATTTGAATTAACCCATATTTCTTATCTGTGCCATGTGGCTGGGTACATTTTTTTTTTCAGTATGGCATGTCCATCTTGCTCTTTCTGTGTCTGCCAGTGAGTCCACTGACTCCACCCTCCTTCTTCCCATCATTTTTAGTTTGGCTTTCCCACCTAACTTCTTGCTTGGCTGCTGCCCTGTCAGTATTTTTTAATCAATGAGAATAATACATATTCACAGTGTACAGAAGGATTATACCAGAGCAAGTTCTTTCTAACAGTGTCTCACTGGGCATGCAAACCATTCTTAAAGTTTGCTTGCTACCTAGCCCAGCAGTAGAAAACCAACATAAAATGAACTCAATGGCATCTTTGAAAGTTCTTTCGTCCCATAAGATTTTGTCAGGGCACATTTTTGTTTTTGTTTTTCAAGACAGGGTTTCTCTGTGTAGCTTTGTGCCATTTCCCCCAGGCCCTGCCTTCTGAGTGCTGGGATTAAAGGTGTGCCACCACCGCCTGGCTTGTCGCGGCACTTTTACCTTACAGTCCTTTGTGTATATATTGTGATTATTTATTTTTTTGTTTTCATGGGATTGCTGCGTATGAACATGTGTGTTTCTGTGTCTAAGTGTTTCCTATACTTTTTCTTTGGCTCTTTTTCTTCTTGTTGTTTGTTTTGCCTGATTTCACTTTGTTTGTTTTATTTTGTCATTATTCTTTAGAGGCCTGTTTGTTTTCTAATGAGAGACAGAAAGGGAGTGGATTCTATGGGAGGGGATATAGGGGGATCTTGGAGGAGTTGGGTACTTGGGAACTATAATCAGTATATTTTGAATAAAAAAAAGTCTGTTTTCAACTAAAGAAAAATAGAGAAAAAATCTAAAAAATGTAATTAATCAGAAATACACTTAATTTATGATTCATTTTGAAGTTAGTGTTTATTTTAACTCACAATATCAGTAAAATCCGCCACTTCTTTTGGAAACAAGATGGTAAGAATGTGCCATATTTGAAAGTTGACAGTCATGAAAATGGAACCATGTATTTCAATGGACAACAACTAGCCTTGCTCATATTTCATCTCTCCAACAGCCTAATTTCCTTGAAACCCAACTAGTAGAAGTAATTGCGAAGTGATCCTTGGGGATAGAATAGGGACATCACAAACTTTACCAGAGTAATAAAGTTTACTTCAGGTAGAACCCTTTACATCTTTTAACTGAGTGAGTGCACTGTCATGTTTAGATAGACATTCAATAGACTTGATCTTTTGCTCCATTCCTGAAGCATTCCAGAAGTCTTAGTGTCAAGAGAATATGATATGTATTGATAAGGGTATGGACAAAAAGTGACAGCTGACAAGCAGAACGTAATACACTGGGAAAACTACATGAGGCTTACAATAATCCCCCAATATCTGTGGCTACTCTGTGAAGACCAAGTACCCATTTTCTCAATAGGTGTATCTGGTGCCATAACTACCACTCAGTCAGTGCCTTTTCAAATTTCACAGTTAGATTGAGGACCAACCCACTATACACCCTGCTAGTTTTAGTAGTGGGGATATATTTCCATACCAGTTGATAGACTAGTGTTCCATGGTCATCAATCTCTACCTGAAAGTATTAGTTATTAGGCATATTTCTTCATCTATAATTTCTAACAACATGAGATTTTACTGCCATTTGATTAGAGGCACAGTGATTCCCAGCCCTTTTAGACAATGAAGCAACTTCCATGGAAAGAAAGTTCCAGAGTCAGTCCAACACAGCACGATGCCTTCGAGCAGCACAGTGCACATGTCCAGGTCTGCCTCCTTTGTATGGTTGTAGACTAACTCTAAGCCCCAACTTCTGAGTATAGTGTACACAGACAGCTATAATTGTGTCAATGACTGTTATAAGTTTTGATGCACTTAAGTATAATTTGTCAAATAAACTGCTTTTCTTTTATTTTCTTTCCTTTTTTTTTTTTTTTTTTACACTTTTATTCTAAAACTGTTGGGTACATTGAATTCCTAAGATAGAAAATAAGAATAATGAACAATTAAAACAGTTTATTTTTTTTAAAGAGCCAGCTATTCTCTGAGATAAACTGGTCTTTCTGGGATACAAAAGCCAGGTATTAACCATAATGAATGTCAGGAAACTGACTGGAAATGAAAATTATAGGTTGTGTCACACAGTCTCTGGCAATCTCCTTTCTCTATGTCTGCTTGTTCTTCAATATTTACTGGATGACATAGATAATCTAATTTGTCCATTTTGTCTTTTCTAAAGTGGAACTTGGTCTCTTCTGTTATTAAGAGGCTAATCAGGGTGAAAAGATAAAGAATGGGATGTGTATGGATAAAAATGTGTCAAGGACTCTTCTAAGGAAGACCTGGTCATTGTTTCCAGTGAGGGATGGGTAAAGAATAGGAACGGACAAAGACAGAAAGCAAAGAAATACTGGACATTAGTTAAAAGGGAATATTTCATTTTCAAAATATTGTACTCCTAGGCACTTAGCAACACACATAAACTCGGTGATAAAAGACTCTTCAGGAAAATAAATCTGAACTTTAGGTGGTAAATATTTTGCCAATGTGCATTAAAATCTATTAACATATTAAAAAATGGCTTTCAATTTTTCAATGTGTACAACACACATAGCATTGTGTATATTCATATGTGTACTTGTGTGTGCATGTGTAGAGACCAGAGATCGATATTGATGTCTTTCTAAATCCTTCTCCACTTCATGGCTTCCAGTTCATGTTAACAAATTCTGGGATTCTATCTATGTAAGTCCAGCACTGTGGGTCCAGAAACCAGGCACCATGCCAGGCTTTTCAATAAGTATAAGTTCCAAACTCAGGCCCTTATATCTGCACATCAGTTATACTACCTGCTAGGTATCTGTTTAGGCCCTAAAATATACACTTCTATCGCTTCACTCAGGAGGCAGTGGCAGGTGGGTCCATGAATTTGGGGCCAGCCTGGTCTATAAGCAGATTTTAGGACAGCTAGGGCTTCACAAAGAGACTGTGTTTTGGGGAGGGGGGATAAAAAGTACACATCTGCTGGGCTGTTGTGGTGTACACCTTTAATCTTAGCACTTTGGAGGTAAAGGCAGGCACATCTCTAAGAGTTTGAAGCTGGCCTGATCTACACAGCAAGTTCAAGGACAGCCAGGACATGACAGAGTAACTCTGTCTCAAAAAACAAAAATAACAAAAACAAAACCAAAACCACACATGAAATGTGAGAAAAGAACAGTACTAATTTCACTGAGCTTGTAGAATTTTTTTAGATTTTTAGATTTGTGGAACATCAGTAAATAAGAACTAACTTGGATTCTTCACACAACAGTATTTTTAAGACTTCCCCCTTATCTAGTCTATATAAATAGGGAAAATGGACTTATATGTTCCTTATCAAGGGAAAAAAATAATCTCAATGGTATTGAGGATTCAGCATATAATTTACACTATTATTTGTATAACATTGATAATAAAACCTTATGTGATACTTTTGTTGTACTTTATCTTTAAAGATTTGTTTTTATTTAGAGGTGTGTGTGAGGCCAGGAGAAGATACTAGATCTCTTGAAGCTGGAGTTCCTGGCAGTTGTGAGCTGCCTAATGTAGATTCTGGGAAAGGAACCTGGGTCCCTTGAAGAGCAGTACAAACTCTTAAATGCTGAACCATCTCTTTATATCCCTTCTTTACTATTTTTAAATCTACCTCCAAAGGGGCCTTCAAGTCCTATATCTATATCTATATCTATATCTATATCTATATCTATATCTATCTATATCTATCTATATCTATATCTATCTATCTATCTATCTGACTACATCCTTTATCTAACATACAGATCCACAATATTTCCTGGTAATCAATATTTTAATGTTGTTACATTAGCACAGACTATTTCATGAGAGGCACAGAATTCATTTTAACTCTGAACTTCATCAGCCGCATTGTAAATGTAAGCGAATACAAAAATTCCTGGCTGAGTTTGATGGAATCATCCCATCTTCTGGTAAGAGGTCATTGCACTTTTACCCCTTCTTGCTACTGGTCTGACTGCAGTCTATGAAAAACTAATATAATACAGAGTTTAATCATATAATTCAGAATCATCTACAGGGATAATCCATACTTTATTTAAACATCAGCTTAAAAATCATTTAACTTCAAATTAACTCTTTTCAAAAGAAAATTTGCTTTTAATAAGATTATCTTAGCATTCACGTTTATGTCTATTTTTATTTGAGTATGATTCAGATATAAGAAGTGCACACATATATTTAATTTACTTAATTATTAAAGTCAGTAATTGTGGTAGTTTGGTTGTGATTGGCTGCCATAAACTCATAGGGTGTGGCACTATTAGGAAGTGTAGCCTTGTTGGAATAGGTGGGGCTTTTGGGGGGAAGTGGGTCACTGTGGGATGGACTTTGAGGTCTCCTATGCTCAAGTTATGTCCAATATGGCCACAGACTGCTTCTGCTGTCTGTGGATCAATATGCAGAATTCTCAGCTCCTTCTCCAACACCATGTCTGCATGCAAGTCACCCACTATGATAATAATGGACGGAAACTCTGAAACTGGAAGCCAGCTCTGATTAAATGTTTTCCTTAATAAGAGTTGCCATGGTCATGGTGTTATTTCACAGCAAGAGAAACCCAGAATAAAAGAGTAATGTTGGTGGCTTTAAGAACTGAGTATAGCAAATACAATTCATTGAATCGGGATAGTAGCCAGAGAAGGAAAACATTTCTATAACCAAGATAATTCCTACGCCCCTTCTGCTCAGTCTCTGCCATTCCCCACCATACTAATGGGGATATTTGACTTTCCCAATCAGTAAGAAAAATTGAATATTCACAGATGACAAGTAGACTCACAGAGCACAGAATTTCTTCTTATATTTTAAATATTTTTATAGAACAATGTATTATAAGATTCATTTCAAATTACATATTCAATAGTGTTTTCTTTCTTCTTTTAAATGTTCAGAATACAGATTGTTTCATGGAGAGATTCTAGTCTTTCAGATAGTCCTTTGACCTTGTCGTAGCCATACACACCCCATCAATCATTCAATTGCTCCCATCTCTGTCAGCATTTAGCACTCACATGGCCATTCTGCTCCTTTGAAGGCATCCATTTGTTGTTTTACACTGGGATTCCCACGCTACGTATGTTTGCATATCTTTCTCATGTTATTGACTGTGTTACTCAACAAATCTCCCAAATGGTATATGAAATTTTGTTCATTTCTATTGGCTCGATGGACTTCAAAGTGCATTGGAGTACTTTACATCATCCAGAAATAAATACTTGCCTGGTATATGTCCACTGAGTACTTCTCTCTCTCCCTGGCTTGCATAAACATTCTACTAATAGTGATTATGTTTAGGGGATTTTATATAGGTATTGCTTTAAATAACTAGTCCTCTTATGAAACAATAAACTCCTTCTCCAATGGACACAGGAAGTGTACTTCACCAACTTTGTTCTGCAAAAGTTAACCCTTCTTTGCCCAGACTTTGTAGATTGATCAAGTGATAAGCCTTTCACTGTAACCAAGTACACAAAAACTTAAATGCAGATTGGAATGAATTCCATAGCACTTACCATGCTGGCTTAAATTGTGCTAGAGAAACAGGTTTTACTTCTGATTTTCAAACTGATAACTAATGTTTACTTTATGATTGTCATTAGAAAATCTTACAAAGAAAAAATACAAAAATACTAAAAAGCTGACATTGAGCTGTCTTTATCTTGTATAATTCAGATTACAAAATGATCCCTATCAACTGGAAAGATAGAAATTGACTTGCACAAATATACATTTTTTAAATTCCTACTTTTATGTTAAAGTCAATGCATTTGCAAAAAAGAACTATCTGAATTAGTAGCACTGACATACAAAATACATTGATATTGAAGCAAGCTGCACACTTCATATAAGCCAGGAGAGTGATAAACCTACTCTATTTTACTATATTATGATATTCATGAGATTATCAATGAAGTATAATTCCAGGGTATTGAATTCTAAATACAAATTTTCTTCTAAACCAGAATATAGATTCAACAGTTGTTTCATTATTTATGGTATTTCATTAAAAAAAACAACCATATTCTTGAACAATGATCATGGAGTCAAGTGAACAGTGTTTTCCTACTAAGCAACTGTGAGATGTTTTTGTGCAATATTAGTTGGTAGTCAACAAGCTGAGAATTCCGGCAAAAGTAACAGAGGTCAGTTAGATGTGCTATATTTTTCTGACCTTAGGTATTCAGCTTCCCCTCAAACATATAAAAGATATTTATTTTCTAATAAAAAAACTAGTGAAGATTGTTGAAAGATCTCTGCAAGATGTCATTATGTATTTTACATCCTTGGGAAAGGAATTTTTATTAAAGAGCAATTCACACCATCACTTGCCACCTGAATCTAACAGACTCTTTTAAAGTAACAGTTTAATTTTCTTTTGTAATAATTTATAGATGTGAGAACAAAATGATAATAAAATAACAGTACTAGAAGTTTAATGATTAACAGACTTCCTTTTATATTACATATATACATACACATCCCTCGCATATTGAAGACTTGCTTCAGAGATTTGACTGTTACTCATACTTTTATCACAAATGAGTTTATACAGATTCTTGCTGCAAAATACCACAGTAATAAAGTCTTTTTATTGTTTGAATAATTAGGGAAATGTCATAATTCATTTTGGCATCAGAACTTCATGTTTTTCTCTTATTATCCTGTGTTTGAGACAGTTTGGACTAATATCTGGGCACTCGGGCCTAAGATTTCACTTAGATGAATTTCATTTTCATCTTTAGAATGTGGGCAATGGATGGTTCTGCATGGATGAGACTTTTCCTTGTCCAGCTGGTAAATGGCAGTTTGCCTACATCTGTGGCAAAGAACGGAGACGTGTAAATTTCAATCTTTATTCAAAGAAACCTAAGAATGGGTACCTGTACTGTTTCTACATTCTCTCTTATGTTGGTGACTGCTGTGGATATCGCTCTGTGTAAATAAAGTTCTGATTGGCCAGTGGCCAGGCAGGAAGTATAGGTGGGACAAGAGAGAATTCTGGGGACACTGGTAAGCCACAAGCCATGTGGCAAAGTATAGACTAACAGAAATGGGTTAATTTAAGATAGAAAAGGTAGATAACAAGCAGCCTGCCACAGCCATACAGTTTGTAAACAATGTAAGTTTTTGTGTGCTTTCTTGGTTGGGTCTGAGCGACTGTGGGACTGGCGGGTAAGAGAGATTTGTCCTGACTGTGGGCCAGGCAGGAAAACTCTAACTATAGGTGACAGTTGTTCTTGTCTCTGGTCACACCAGGGCACATTACTCAGGCTTGCTGTATTTTGTCAACATTTTTCCACTTTCTATTATTTTGTAGCTAAATGACGAATAATTGTAAAGTAATAATTGATAAGGATGAAGTAACCTAAATGTAATATACTAAATATTCATGTATATATTAGACATTAGAATAAATATGGTCATAAAATACATCTTAAAATTATAAAATAATTCCCTGGAGTAGACAGCCACTTAAAAGCCAGAATGAGATTTATTTCGTGTTTCAAGTCACTTTTTATGACTATTAAAATGAAATTCCTAAAATAGAATAAAAATCAAGACATATTACTTCTTATAAATACAGCTCTCAGGAAAATAAAAGACAGGTATGGTTAACTTACATCTATATTCCTAACACCCAATAAGCTTAGCTGAGTGAATTATTTCAGGTACAGGGACCTCAGCATGAGTGGTATAATGAGTTGTAGGACATTGTGAGATCCTGTTTTGAAACAAAATTAAAGTAAAAGCCAAAACAAGCTCAAACCTCAAATTAAGTATGTCAGGAAGTAGTTGGCACTTATTTGAGCATTTAACCATTAAGTAAGAAGTTATGGATGTGTAGCTGGCAGTGTAGCTGAGGTACACAGAGACGTAAATCATCTTCTTAGCTCATGCAAAACCTTTGGTTTGAATATGACACTGTAAGATAAGAGAAAGTGTAACAAGAAAATATTTAGGATGTATTTTCAGTCATAGATTTTAAATTATTGTGTCTTTGAACTAGCTAATTGGTTTTATTTATACTTGGATGTCCACTAAAAATCCTAGAGAGTACTTCAGGGTAGACAGGGGAAAGGTGCATGAAGTACTTAGTAGTTTTGAATGATTGTCTATTTAAATTGCTTATTGGTATGTAACAAACTGCCACCCTATTCAACCCAAGGGGTACGCATAAAGCATGTGTACTAGGTAAAGCTCTCCAATGCTTCATTGTAAAGATTTTCCAATGAGACTTCAAAAGAGATCATGTATTTCCTGTATAGAACTTGCAATATTATTGTGTTATGAGGACACATGCCATATGATTTAAAAACCCAATTGTATTTTTGGGTAAGGTCTATTTGGCAATTTGTTATCAACTGAATGGATACAGAAAGTTTTCTTCCTTTCTTCCTTCCTTGTTTGATTTAGTGTTAGGTAATCCACACTCTCCTTGAACTTACTATACTGGCTCAGCCTCCCAGGTGCTAAGATTGTAGGAATCTACACACCTGGCACAGGAAATGTTCATGAGACTAACATCTGGGGGTCCTTTGATGTTACAATGACAACTTCATCTCATCTGTTAAGTACTCTCTGGTTATTTATTTATTTTGTTTGTTTTAAACACAAATTCATCCCTGGATTTCTAACCATTCATCATTTGTGTTGGTTTCCGTTTGGTGGGAACGTGGAGGGAATAAAAGAAGACAATGGGGGGGGTATGATCAACAGAAATTGCATATGCATAAACTGATGAAATACATAAATTTAAAACATGTATTGGATTCTGGTTATATAATATCATTTTTCTTGGGAAATACAGACTATATTTTTCCGCTTTGCATACACAAGGCCTAGTAATCATGTCTCAGGAGATAGTAATCATCCAGTGTTGCAATGTATCTGTGATCAGGGCATATGGGTATGTGATGGAGGAAGTGCCATTATAATATTTTACAAAAAGGAAATTCTTTTAAAAATTAAGAAAAACAAAGGCAAATAGAACTGATGAGCTTTGTTTGTTGCTCATGTAAACTTTCAGCATATTTCACTGGTTTTTAAAATCTTTAAAAAGAATATACCAAATATTTATTTATTTTCATTTATTTCTTTTTCTTCAGGCACACCATTATCTCATACCAACTTAAACTAATGTTTAAGAACCTATACATATATTTGCAACTATAAACAATATGGCCATATCTTACCCCTACTCCCAGTTAAAAACAAAAGAGAAAAGCATTCAAGTCCTTGAAGCACTGGAAATCATCCCAAATGATATTTAAAGAATGATAGAATTTGGAAATAAAGTCAGAACTGATGCTTACTTGGCTGAGGATCTGGAGCTTGGAAATTAGAAATAAAAATGTTGTAAGCCAAGTCACAAAGTATCTAAAACTAAATGAAACAGTACAAGCATGTGTAAGTGACATTTTTTTTTTTTTTGATGAGTGACATTTTCAGAAAAGTCAAAAAGCACACACTCTTTGTCAGAAAGTAAGAGATAAGATGCTCAGGATTTAGTTGAGAAATACAAGGTGCGGCCAGTGCCTATGCCTTACCCTAACACTTCTCATGTTTTTCTGTTCCCCTTGTTGCTCCGTGAAGCATAAATTCATAGATTTCACGGTTAAGGGAGCCTGAGATGAGACACTGCTTGCCTGCACTTAGTCCCGCCACTTCTTATCAGACCATCTGCTGTCACCTCAAAAAGCCAAGACTGTATAATCTTGGTAAACACACAAACCATTCTTGCATTTAATTTTGGTTGGAAGGGAAGACCCCATTATGTATTTGATTTGACTTGTCACTGTTTCCTTTTGGTGCATTTTTAGTACCTCGCAGCTATTGTCTTTCTATGGGCATCCTATTGTCTTGACAATGTTTACTCTGAACTTCTTACATAAAGGTTTAATAAAGTCAGGGATCTTAGAAGTAGAGCTAATTTGCATGAAAGCCTGCTTCTGTGTTTCATTCACCTTCTGGCTTCAAATAGCATTTGTCATCTATGGACCCAAATGTGCTGGGGCTGGCACAGAGTTAGTGATGAGCAGAAATAATCAGCTTTGGCTGTTGAGATTCTAGTGCCAGTACAGAATTCTGGAACATTCTCTCGCTAAAGGCTAGACTGCATCTGACCATTGGAAATATTTGTGTTCTTTGCAATAGGTCCAGATGCCCGCCATGGTGTGTACAGGAAATCCAAAAGAGACCAATTCATCTGGGTAAAAGAAAAGTACCCAGGTTGCACCTCTCTTTCAGTCATGCCCTATAAATTTAAATTCAGTTTTACTAATTACAAAGAAATGTAGGGAACCTATAGAATCCCGCCTATCGATGGTAAAAAGCTCATGCCTGATGTTGTAGCCCAGTTTGTAACAATAAGTGACAGAGACTGTGGAAACTGCCAGAGAAACAGAATCGAACATTCACAATTAAACCAATTCTAGAAAGGCCAAAATGTTTACCAGAAAATGCATCAGAGGGGGGTGAAAGTAGTATGTCCCCAAGTCAGATGATACCTTCCACGGCTGTGAACCTGTTCTTTCACATCAGGAAATTATACAAACGGGGAAGGGACGCACCAGCACATGAAAAGTGCAAGAAAGAACAGCAGAAAATATGTCAAGGTCAGATGTTTGAACAGGTAAATACTTAGTGATGTTTCAGTCGGAATTTTCAAGAAAAGTATCACAGAGTAAGACACAGTGACATGGGCCTATAATTCAGGCACTGAGGAGGCCGAGGCAGGAGAATTACCAGCTTGAGACCAGACTGGGCCATGTTAATGATCTAGCCTCCAAAGGAAGAACGCAACAAAAGGATAAAAAAGAAAAAAAATAGAAAAGACATAAATTGGTGGTCTCAAAAGTCACTAGTTTCAGTTCTTTTTATCAACAAATACTAAAAGAACAAAAAAATGTAATAATCCACATAAAAATAAGTTAGTGAAAGAAAGATACAATTTGCCCAAATCCACACAAATTCAAATAGGTAGTATGGCTAATAACTTTCTATGAATTATTTTCATTTTTATTTGTGTGTGTTTCTGTGTGCATCTGTGTGTGTGTGTGTGTGTGTGTGTGTGTGTGTGTGTGTGTGTGTGTGTGTTTGTGCTCATGTGCAGGTGCCTGCAGAGGCCAAACACAGGTGGTTGTGATTTACCTAACTCTGCTGTTTAGGGATCAAACTTAGGTCCTCAGAAAGAACATCAAGTGCCTTTAACTGCTGAATTATCTCTCCAGTTCTATGTATTTACTTACCTTTTAAATATAAATATCCACCCCCATCAACAGAGTCTGATTTTCTGAAAATTCTGATTTTCTGGTAAACTCTATAAAATATTTAAGGTACATTTCACATCAAAATTAACCAAGCTGTTTTGGAAAACGAAAGAGTACTATACACTTCCAAACTCACTTCCATAGGTTCTATCTTACAACTGACAAAAATGTGACTGTACAAGAAAACAATAGCCCAGTAGATCAAATCTAACAACATATCAGAGTCTGCAGGCTACAAGATGGATGCCAATGACCCTTCCAGTGGTTTGCTCTTAGACTCACTTTCCAGCATTGGGGAGCCAGGTACAGTGATTTGCTACCAACTTTTGACATTGATATTGTCACCATTTGATGTTTGGATTACTTTTGGATATAACTCTGGATTCAAGAACTCACTTCTAATTTATGATGTGGATAGCTTGGGGTAGGAAGCCCCTGTCTAACTGTGCCCTTCCTCCAAACACTTGCTCTAGGAGGTGCTAATTGCCAGGGGGCCATATTGGCAGGAGCATTGAAGACCTGAGGCTTTCAGCTCAGAAGTCTATAGAGACAGTCTGGAAGAAAATCTTCATGGTGTAACTTCCGTTGGGCCTGGACTCCCTAGCAACTGTTTGTCCATCTCCTGTGCTTTGTTCAGAGCCACTCATCTGAGACATACCTGCTTCTTTGGCTTTGAAAAGCATAAGATAAATCTTTGTTGTCTCATATCATTTCAATTTGCATTACTCTCATTTCTAATGATATTTCCATGTGCTCAATAGATATTTGTATTTTCTTACATAAAATCTTTCTGTCATTTTATTATGGATTGTTTTTAACCTTCTATTATTGAATTATGAGTTATTTATATATTCTGAATACAAGTTTATTGTTTGATAAATTTGTTGCATATATTTTCTCCTATGCCATAGCTTGCCTTTTTCTTTCTTAATAATGTCATTTGAAGAACAAATGTTTTTAACTTTGATCCAAAAAATACAGGCCTTTGATGTATGCTCTTTGTGTGTCTTCATGTATCTCTTTGTTCCCAGACTCTTCCCAGGCCTCATTTCACATATTAATTGTTTTAGTTTCCTTTCTAATTCTTCATTTTTTTGTTATCACCAATATTTTATTAAATTTGCATTACCATTAATTTAAGAAATAAAGGTTAAAATTAAGAAAAAATAAACTCCTTATAGCCATTTCCTCTTCAATGTGTTTTAAGTTGTAAAATGTATGTGTTAATTAAAATTTTGAAGTATAAGAAGGCCAACATTTCAGGAGATAAATGATTTAGAACATACATATTACTATTTACACTTTCCAGCATGAGGGTGTTCATGCTGCCAGCATTATGACTCCATTAGTGAACTCTGGATCTATGGTGAAGCAGAGAGTGGAGAAGTCGGTATGTGATTGCTGTTAACAGTTTTACCACCTGATGGAATATATGAGGAAGAAGAATCAGGCTTCCAGTTGCTTGGTTTGAATAACTACTTTTATAAGTATAGATGATGTATTGTTGAATCCTTAATTGTCAGGTACCTGGTTGGGCATGATTAGAGCAGAATGGTAATTCAGAGAGGATAAACTCAAGCAAAGAGACATTTTGAATGAGGACTGGGAATCAGTTTGATGGTTTTGCTATGTAAGTCTCTAGGGAAGACTTTGCTGGAGGACTGGGCTGGGAAGCAATAAGAAAAAAAGAATCTGGTACCATCATGGCTATATCAACCTGTGATGCCAACATTTTTGTGTACAAAATGCGGATTATCTTGGGTTTTATTTAGCCTTTTTACATCTTGCTTACTCCAGAGTTCAAACACTGTATTGGGTTCAACAAAGATTTTAAAATGGACATGAGTAAGATATACAATGAGTTGCCATGTGTCTCCAACATTCTTCCTGATCTTGTTCACAGCCATTTCCTCATTCAGATACTTGGCATCTCTTATGCTAACTGGAAATTCTCCTGTAGTTATTTTCATGCTTCTGGGTTAAACCCTGCAAACCTTATACCCTGTCCTATCTAGCATCCTAAAGTACACATCTCCTTCAACTGTACATTGCCATCAAAAGGTACCAAAGACACTTCTCAGCCTCTCATAAAGTAGCTTGCCCACCTCTGCATTTACAACTTCCACCCTTATACTATCTAATAATCTTCCTATACTTTCTACCATTCAAGATTCAAACACCTTGTATCCACACAGGATGCTAATGACCAATGACTGCTGGCAGTAGCTCCCCCTTTTTCTTTTGCCATTAGTAGGTGTTCTCTCCCATTCATGTTAATTATGTGACAACCTGGAAACACAAAAACTCATGAGTGACACAAACGTCCTAAATGAACAGCTACTACATTGTGACTGGCCTTATATCCATGACTTGTAACACAGCTAACTAACAAACTAACATTTACACAGACTAGGAACTCCTAAATGCTTGTCAATCATCTTTTGTTTCTAGTAGAAAGCAATTATCTAAAAATTGTGTGGTGACTCATTTACCATTACCATCTTCCTCTATTTGTCTGTCAGTAATTTTCAGCATGTCATCTTAATCCTTTTAAATGTGGTTAGGAGTGGCAGAGAAATATGTATGAAGAATAGTTTAGACTTCCATCATGAGCGTAGTCATGAAGGCAAGATTGAGGAAGTACTGAATGTCCTCAGTGACATTTCTTCTCATAAGCAACTTATGCTCACTCTGTTGCCTGAGTTCATGACTACTATTTATTTCTTTGCACCCAATGAAATTGTAAACTCAAAATAGTGAAATGGCCAGAAGTTTAATTGAAGTCATGAATTTACTCAGAGTTGCCTGGCTGAAGAGTGTAGGCTTCGTCAGCCTTCAATTCAAAGACTAGTTTGTTTCATGGAAACTAGGAAGCAAAATATATTCAAGAGATTCTTACTAGTTCACTTTGTAAATGAACTTGTAATGATTCTTAAGAAGTTCCTGTTCAACATAATCTTTCTTCTATTTTAGTTATTCAAACATTAGCCTCTCCTATTTTAATGGGATTGCAATAGAATTTCAAGCCCTTGTTGTCACATGCCTTGTGATTACTAATGGCAATTTTAGGTTATCTAACCAGTCAGGCATTCAGCAACTTACAAATTTGGCTATGTTTATTATTAACAAAGCTGTGCAAATGTTAGTGACTTGTCATACACTAAATGTCTCAAATGCTATGACAGTATAAACAATATACAAGAAAATGCTTTTCATGAATGCATATTATTAGCTCCCTTTAGCCTAATTCATATGCTTTAATTCATGAATATATTAATTCAATAAATAGTGTAAGGGCTAAATACATTTGTATTTACTCCAACAGAGGTAGAAAGTACATATATTTTATAGAAAATAGAGACATTTAATCAATTACAGTACCATGAATGAAGCCATCATTGATATGCATACAAAATCCCCAGGATAAAAGATCTATGTATTTTGGGAGAATTCTTTAAAAGAGAAAAGATTTTCCTAGTGGCTGTTAAAGGCTGTGGGGATCTCACAGTTATGCAAGTTGCATAGGGACAACCACAGTGAGAAGGACTTGGGTGATTTTCTAGAATCAATAAACCCCCTAATAGCCACAGTAGACAGAAGCTGTAAATAACATAAAAGCTTGAATAATGTACTATTAATACTAATTTTCAAACAGACAACTAATGAAAGCAAGGTAAATCATGTTTTTCTTCAAGGGAACTTTTGAACAGAAATAAAACACTTCATGTGACCTATTACTAATTTAGTAATTAGAAACTTTTCTGCCTGATCGCTACACTTTTTTTCTAGCAAATAATTGACACTCCTTTAATTTCAATAAAGATCAGTGTTTTATTCTCTGAGGGAATATGAAGATACTCAGTAGTCAGATGTCAAGGAACTGAGAATGTCCTGAAATAAATGTTTGTGCAAATGAGCCATATGCCCCTGGGTTAAAGGACACCGAGAGAGACTTTTACTCAGTCATGCAGTTTTTAGCTCCTACTATCATAGTGGTGGGTCAAGGAGGGTTGTGTTTAATAATATATTACTCAATGACATGTCACTTTTTCCTCCATGTGTCCTCTGTATGAGTTAATTAAAACCATGTTTTGCTGCAGTGCCAGCATTCCAAGCTGCTTACTTTCTCGTCCTCTTACCACGTGGTACAAAAATGAACCTTGTCATATGATAAACTTGAGACCCTAAGGTTTCAAAATTGTATGCTTTCTTACAATAAACAGTGGCAACTTGCTCCTTCTACCTTATGTATAATTTAACATCCATCCATATTGCATATAGACAGAAATTAAGTAAGCTGAAAGTGTGGGACCATT
Organism: Onychomys torridus; assembly: GCF_903995425.1. Taxonomy (NCBI): domain Eukaryota; kingdom Metazoa; phylum Chordata; class Mammalia; order Rodentia; family Cricetidae; genus Onychomys; species Onychomys torridus. The sequence goes on from NC_050460.1 coordinate 36,508,503, forward strand.
GCTTTGCCATCCAAATAGAGAATCAATAATTCTTATCTTACTAAATAGGTCTCAACATTTCAGTCCTAATCAGTGAGTGTGGCAGGGTGTCACACGGTGGTACACTTTTAATAGCTGCTCAAAGAGTAGGCTTTATGAATGCCATTTAATAATTTATGTTATAAAAATCTTTTTAATTTTAATAAGTGAAATTATACTTCATAAATATGTACAAAAGTAAGATTTACCCCTAACCCCCATCCATTTCCCACAGGACCAATGAAATCAGTGGTAAGAATCTTTTGATACATTAGGACAGCTTCCTTCTTACTCATGAATAGATGTTCAACCTAAACATGGTTAATAAATAAGTGGTTAAACAGCTAGTTCTTATAATGCCGATCTCTTGAACTTTATAAAATACAATTGCAACTCTATAAAAAGATGGTGTTTCATTCATATCTCTATCATGAAGGCTGCTATGAGACTGATGTGTTGTACTGACATGTAGAATGTTATATTCTAATATATTTAACACCAGGATAATATTTACCAAAAGAAACAAAAATAAAGCCAAAGTCATACTCTGAAATTATGCTATTTATGTATATTTAATTGGAATCTTTATTTCAACTGTGAAATAGAAAGGCTTGGCTTAATTAACTGTTATACATGTGGGAAGTCTTTACTCACAGATAAATAGATCTCTGAAAAGCTCCCAGATTTTACTAAACGGAACAATGGAAAAATCTAAAAGATAACTCATTATTTAATACTTTGACAAAAGATGATAATAAAGAACAATGGATTTATCACTGAATTAGGACTTTCATTGTAGAAAATCAAAGGTGATTTGTTACAGCATACGATAGTGTGAAGATTATATCTGGTGTGAAGAAGTTTTGTGGTGATATATTGTGTCCCCCAATATATTGTGTATCCTAATAAACTTATCTGAGGTCAGAGGACAGAACAGCCACTAGATAGACACACGCCTTTAATCCTATCACTTGGGAGGCAGAGATCCATCTGGATCTCTGTGAGTTCAAAGCCACACTGGAAACAGCCAGGCATGGTGACTCACAGCTTCAATCCCAGGAAGTGATGGCAGAAAGCAGAAAGATATATAAGGTGTGAAAACCAGGAAATAGGCCTGGTTATGCTTTTAGGCTTTTTAGCAGCAGTTCAGCTGAGACCCATTTAGATGAGGACACAAAGGCTTCCAGTTTGAGGAAACAGGATCAGCTGAGGAATTGGCAAGATGAGGAGGCTGTGGCATATTATGCTTCTTTGATCTTCCAGCATTCATCCCAATATCTGGCTCCAGGATTGTTTTTATTAATAAGGCCTTTTAAGATTCCTGCTACAAGTTTTTTCTACATGGTATATTTTTTGTAATATTATACTCAGAATAATGTACAAAGTAAATGATACCTGGCATAGTATAGCCTAAAATGACAACAAAACAAAATTTCTAAATTCATCTATTAGTAATTGATGTACATGAAACAATTTTTAGTAAACTGTAGAGCCAACATAATGATTTTTATAACAGAATCAAAGGATGTCGTGCATGTTGCAAGGACTTTACTGAGTTGTACTTATGCTGCCATTGCTCTTACTTTTGGCTCAGAAGTAATTTCTATAATGTTTGAAGTTTTTAGTGCAATACTTATGAAGACAATGTAAAAAACATCTTTTCTCTCCATAGACTGAGTAGTTCTTTTTCTCTATAGCTTTAAATACCTCTAGATCCACTACATTAATAAACAGTATAAACTACAAAACCTGTATTTCTAGACAGCTCTTATTTTCTACCAATTTGCTTTTGCTTTCTGAAATAATGAAAGATACAAATTATCTACATTTAGTACTTTTTAAAATACATAATTATCTACATTTAGTACCTTTGATGCTTGTGTATTTTTGCCAATCTAAATGCTACATGCACAAAGAAAGTCAGTGTTTGCTTCGAGAATCCAATTAAGAAATATTTACAGAATCAATAATGGGAGGAAGAATTTGTTGGAATGCTGCAGAGATAAGTAAAACAAGATTACTGCATTGAGGATTGAATTATTTATTCATGCTTTCCCTCAAATATTAAATTAGAGCTTACCATATGCAAGCATTTTTTTTTCTACTTAAAAATACATAAATAAATTCCTGTCCTGAAGGGACTTGTCAGTGTTTCAGAGTTACCATCCTATGACTGTGTGCAGTAGGATGCACAGAACTTCCCAAACACTATCTCATTAGACTAACCCTATTCAGCAGCTTCAGAAACTGCTCTGACTGTGTTAAACCATATATGACTTAGAAAGGTAAATTTGGACTCAATTATAAGCCTGATGGTTTGCAGCATATCACAGATGCCCTTAACATCCACTGTGGACATTTATTTATCATTTCCTGATTTGGGGTTCTGCTGGTGACTGCTTTTATTCATTAAATATCTGGAAGAAATAGTCTTACAAGACCTGAGTCTCAGCTTTCCTTGTGCTGGCCACTTCTGCTTCTTACCTTGTGGACTCACAATATTGCAATGTTTTTTCTAGGAATCTAGCCACTTCCATTCTTTCTGGATGGCTTATATCCTTCCTTCCTTCCTTCCTTCCTTCCTTCCTTCCTTCCTTCCTTCCTTCCTTCCTTCCTTCCTGGTCTTCTAGTCTTTCCCTCTTCCATTTCTTTCCCACTTAAAGAAGCTTCCCATGTGTACTTATGCATATTGCAAATGGAAAATGGAATATAAACATTCAAGGTTAGAAAGCAATTACAGAAGAATACCTTCCATTGAAAGACAATATTCAGGTAAGGCGGGCTCAGAGGTCTACAACAGTATAGAAGACAAAGAATAGTTGACAGGGACCCATCACCAGAAATCAGTAACCAAGAGAATCTCCAGAAAACAGCAAGAGATAAGAGGAGTAAACAGAATCTCAGTAAGGCCACTCACTAGGAGATGTGTCAGATGGAATCCCACAGGTCAATAGGATGGGAGATTGAAAGTGCTCAAAGGAAAACACTGACAACCAAATTAATCTCTATGAAAGATGCTGTGATAGTTATGCTTGGTTGTCCTCCTGACTGTATCTGGAATTAGCTAAAAACCCAAGTCAATGGGCACATCTGTGGGGACATGAGATCTTTGGTTCGTTTGAGATACTAAGTCTCATGTTAAATCCTGATCATTTGAGGTGTGAAGACCTTACTACCTTAAATCTGGGCTACACCTTTTCGTGGAAGCCTATATAAAGGACAAGAAAGGAGCTTTTGCTCTTTGCCTGCTTGGCTTTGCTCTTGCTGGCAGGTTCATTCCTTCTCTCTCTCTCTCTCTCTCTCTCTCTCTCTCTCTCTCTCTCTCTGGTTTGAATCAGAACTACACCCTAGGCTGATACCTTTAAATACTTTATCCCCAGGTAGTGGTACTGTTTGTGAAAGTAGTACATGACTGGGAGTTTTGAGATTAATTGGCTTCATCCCACTTACTGGATGTAGTTGAAAATACAATCATCCAGCTTCCTGCTCTGGCTTCCCTCCTTTCTTCACCAGCTCTTATGGCTCCCTGGCTGTGATGAAGTTCATCCCTCTGGAACTCCATCAGAACAAAAACAAAACAAAATAAATCAAACAACAACAACAACAAAAAAAAACTCCTTTATTCTCTAAAATGAGTTTGTCATGACATTTAATCACAGCAATAAATGTTATGACCTGATCCAAATGATAAAACAACTCTGTTTCAGGTGGGGACAAGATATTCTGATCTGCTCCAAAGATAACATGGCATGCATTAGTTCAGTTTTCCTTCTTAGTCACCTGACGAGGAGGTCATGCCTCAAGGGGATTGTTTCATCTAAATCCATGGTAAAAAGAAGTGATAAATTATTATCCCCTAATGAATTGATGCTTCTTTCCTTCCTAGAAAGACACTCTTGGTATTGGCCCTTGTGGAACTTGCATCCTGTAACCCTGTGGTGCCAGCCTTATTGTTCTGATATCTAACTCCTAAAAGACTTTGTTTTCCCTATTTTGTTCTATTTTCTGAGTATATATGTATATATATTTTTCTTACACTTTGGGCCTTCTCTAAAGCTACCACTTTATACTGTGTAGATACATTAATTCTCTGTGGCTGCTTACTGACTTCTGTGGTTGAGCATGCTAGCCCGTCTCAAAAAGAATGTCTCTCTCTCCTGCTCAGCCTTGCATACTTTCACCCTGTAGGAACCAATTTAGTATACTCTCCCTGCTTTTTTTCTCTCTCAAACTTTAATTAATTTGACCTTAAATTTATTATTGAATCTGTTTTAGAATACTTTCATTAAAGAGAGTAAGACTCCAATGAAGAAACAATTTCTTCAGCAATATTTTTCACCCAGTATGGGGCTTCTTCGAACTCTGAGCAACCAGAGGAGCTTTTGGAAGGAAAGTGAATCTCTGCAGTGAAGAGCTTCTGACTGGGATTAGTCCTGTTAGAATTCACTGGCTTGGTTAACATGGCTTGCTCCTTTGACCAAATAAAGACACAGAAAAAAAAATTACATCATCTATATCCCAGAAGGCAGGCCACAATGAAACATTAGTGCTGCTGGTACTTCAAAGTTTGACTTCCCAGAACCTGGAACTGTGAGAATCATACTTTCGATGCTCCATTAAGATGGTCTGAATTGACTAAAAATCTAAAGAAGTTCTATGGGTATTTTCCATAAGGTTTTAAAACATATTTTTTGTTCCTTGATTTATAATATTGTTCAGTTCTGAGACTTAGAAGTATATATTTCTGTAATATGATACCTAGGCCCTTTAGATAAAGCCTTTCTCCTTTGCCTGAGGTCTTTGGACCCAGCTATCCTTAAAAGTGTCTCAACAATGTAGCTAGAGTTATCTCCAGTCCCGCCCAGGTCAGCAGCCACTCAGACTCAAATAAACATATAGACACTTATATCATTTAGACTGTTTGGCCTAATCAGCATTTTATTTATCAAGCAGAGCAACACATTCACAGCATCCCCAGCACAACAATGTTTGCTCACTGGATAGATTCCTCTCTAATTATCTGATATAGAATGTTTTCCAGTAAAACCCAGAATTATTCATGTGATAGGCCGACTGTCTCAAATCATCACAGCCTCCTGGTCTGCTTGGCTACTAATATGCTTAACTTGTTAATCGGTGCTAGGGTTTGGGTTTTGTTAGCACTGGCCAAGTGATGGTAGTCATGACTACTATTTACAAACAATTTTTGAGTACATGTTTGTCACATGGAGTCAGTGAATAGGTGTGCCGAAAACTGAAGGGGAGAAGGAGACAAAACAGCACAGCACTGAGAGAAGATTCAGGGCACCCACAATCTTCTGCCAGAACTTCCATCACAGGTTCCCCCACAGAGGTAATGTTTGTGTCCTACCCACGGGAAATGTGTTCTTTCCTCTATCCATAATGCTGATGGTTTCTACTGGTGAGGCTCCTTCTCTGGCTTTCCCAAATCCATCTCAACTAGTACCTTTTGAGATATGCACAGGTTAGCTTTGCAATGGTATTTTGTAGTTCTTGAAAGTTATAGTTAATGGTTACATAATACTTGTAAGAAGAACTTTTTCAAAAGCTCACCTCATTCTGATGTTTTTGAGGTAGGTAGTTTTATGTTTGTCTGCATGTTATAAACATTTTTTCAATAGGTTGAGCATCTGTCCTTCCTCTAAAATGAGCAGCTGAGCAGGGCAGTGGTGGCACACGCCTTTAATCCCAGCACTCGGGAAGCAGAGGCAGGTGGATCTCTGTGAGTTCAAGGCCAGCCTGGGCTACAGAGTGAATTCCAGGAAAGGCACAAAGCAACACAGAGAAGCCCTGTCTCCTTATTATTTACCTACATTGTTCATAGTATTTCCTGTTGGCATTTAAACTTATCTCACTTTCCTACAAACTACAAGGAGACAAATTGTCTTTGAAACTCAGAACTTCAATAATTTTCAGCTTGTAGGCACACTGAGCATGAGATAGAATTAAAAAAACTGGTGTTCCATTTGAGTATATCTGTGCAGGTTTTATTTCTTTTGAACTTGAAACCCTTAAAATATTATTTCTATTTTTTATTAAAAAAATCTTTAATTAATTTGTACATAATAAAATCTCATACAGCTAGATTGAGGAAAACACTCACACACATACTTGCAGAGACACAAAGTCTATACATCTAAATGAACTTCTATGTAGTTAGAGTAGCCATTCTGAACCCATGGAGTTTCATTTAGGACTTCAAACTTTTATTTTCAGTTAAATTTTTATACACTTATCCATTACATACATATATACAAAATATCTTGACAAATTTAAAACTATGAAAACAGTGAGCTTTATATCCTCTTTCCTGACTCACCTACTACTGTAGATACATCCTAAAATACATACATGTATTAAGGGAATTTAAGTGGGAGTCATTATACAATGAGAGGAACAATGCCCCAACTAAACATCTTATGCTACTAAGTAAAACTTCCAGTGCTAGGAATGGATTATATCTTTTTGAGTCATTGCCCAAAGGACTCCCATAATCCCTCACAAACATCAGAGGCTATTTTCATAGTTATTATTTACCTTTCACACCCTGATGATAAGGCCTATTGCTAAAAAACGCTATTTACTTAATTCATCAAACGTGGAGAAAGCAACCTGGTAGCCAACTAGAAGCTTTACCTCTATTGACTAGTGTTCATGGTGCAGGAAAGTATGGTACACACTACTGGAGGAGAAAGAAATCATCAATATTACTCAGACACGAATCCCATGACCTACAACCCTACAACATTTGCCTTCATTAAAAATTTGTTTGTGTAGTAGTAGCACAAATATTATGGGAGTAACCAACCATGATTTTTTTTTTTAATTTAAAGTACATTCCATATAAATAGATCCCACACCAGATACTACTAAAGCACAAGAACCTGAGACTGGGTAGGTCATGGGCTCTAGAGGAAAACCTATAATTATTCTTTTGCTAAATGATCATAGCAACAAATATACTAATGACACATGACTCATGCATCTGTGCTCACATTTTATCAGGAAAGCTTCTTCTTGCATTAGATGGCAATTAACACAGAGACCCACAACTGGAAATTCTTGAGAGAATCAAAGACTATGGAGCCCTCAATCTTAGATGTGATGTCTTCATAGAGGCCTCCCCTACTAAGAGCTCAGATATCTTTAGAGAAGAGGGAGAAATATCATGGTAGGACTAATGAGAAGTTGTGATTACTTCTACACAACAGGCTGGTGTACATATGAGTTCACAGAAACTATAGTAGCATGCACAAGTTCTGCACAAGTTTAGGCCAGACAAAAATCTCAGCATGAAGAAGGAAAGATAGAGCCAACGCCTTTTGCCTAATCAAGAAACTACTTGTAATTTACATAATGTAAGTAAGGGAAATATCTATTTTATCCAAAGGAGTGATTCTGTGTATACCAACCACATCCCAAAGAAGGTCCCATGATCAGAATATTTGGCCAACACAAAATGGACTTCATGCTTTTTTGTGTGATTATTTGGGGGGGGGTTGTTTTGTATTAATTTGGTGTAATATTTTCATCTTTTTGGGTTTTTTCATTTGTTTTTGTATATTTGTCTTTTTTATGAAAGAGAGAAAAAATGAAGCTAAGTGAGCAGAGAGATGGGCAGAATTTGGGAATAGATGGATGAAGGGAAAGGACATGATAAAAATCCACTCTATGCAGCATTTTAAAAGCATATGTATGTATATATATATATATATGTATAAGCATATATATACATATGCTTAATCAAAGCTCAGTGCTAATCATTAATTTTATTACTGTGAAGAGACACAATGACTAGGGCAGCTCTTATAAAAGAAAGTATTTAATTGGGGACTTGCACCTAGTTTTAGAGGTTTAGTCCATTATCATCATGACCGGGAGCATGGAGACATGCAGACAGATGATGGAGCAGTAGCTGAGAGACACATCATGATTCATAGGCAGAGAGAGCACCTTTGGACTTGGCATGGGCTTTTGAGACCTCAACGCCCATTCCCTGTGACAAGCTTCCTCCAACAAGGGACATGCCCACTAACTCTTCTAGTTCCTTCAAATAGTGCCACTTCCAGGTGACTAAGTATTCAAATTATGAGACTATTGTGACCATTCTTATTTACACCACCACATCCAGGTTTTACTTAATGTGAGTTGAGAGTATGTCATCTCCTAGCTTCACTGTCTAACAGTAACAAAATGACTTATAAAATCTTTGAATAAAGGCATTAAGATAAATTAGCATAAAATTAATGCCAATATTATAATAAAAAGTTATTTTCTAGTTTTAAGTTGTTATTGTTTTCATAATTTTATTTGTAAAATAATAGTTGAAGTGTGTCAAAAAGTTCAATTCAATTCAAAAGTTGTTGACTCAGTTATTTTTATATAAAATATTTTTCACTTGAATTTTCAGGCAATATGTCCTCTTGCTGTCAACATTTTTCCGCATCTGCTAAAACATGAGCTTGGCAATATCACAGACCAATGTCTTTTCTTATTGAAATAAAGTATTAACTGTTAATGGCCGGGACAAGGTAATATTTCAAGGGTAGTCTACTTACAATATTATTTTCTGGTTTTGAATTCTGCATTCTATACAAAACTATACTTGCTGACTTCAAATACAAGTTTAAAGTGAAGAAGCAAAAGTAAAAACAGGAAGAACATTCTAAATACACTGAACTTCAAAGCCTTGAAAAGGAAATGCTTATGTAAATGTCTATCAATGTCTAGAGTTTCTATTATCTCCAAACTATTCATTTCTTTTACGATTCCTTCAAAAATACATTTTAAATGCTAAGCATTTTTTATCTCAGAGATTTGTTGCATTGATTCCTCACACAAATCATCAAAAGGTGTCTTTTTGAACACATCAATAATAAACTCAGAGTCCCCAATAATGCACCAATGACACATTAAGGAAAGAAACTGTAGCTCTTCTTGGTGTCACGTAACCAAGAGTGAGTCCAGTTCTGAATTCTTTTGACTCTCCCAGTGTCTTCTGGTGTTCTAGTCTATCTGCAGTCTGAGTCCATGCCTGTTTGCCTGCTATCTTGCCAATCTATCCCTGTCCCTGTGTTTGTCCTTACATGTCTGCCCCTAACAAAGAGCTTTGTTCTCTCTTTTATTGAGACTCACAAAAAGTGTTACATGGGGAAAGAGAGAAGGATATACTATACAGGAATTTTTAATAGAGTTTACAAGGGATTAAGTCCCTGGCTGCAGCTGATTCCAAAAGATCCAAATAGCAAATATTGCTATTTATCCAACAATGTCTATATGTAGTCCTCAACATTCATGGTGGACATTCACTTTGTAAGATTGCTTTGGACTTGTATCTTCTGTTTTCAGCAAATTGTTACCATAACACACATACAAATATACATGTAGTACTCTTGGGTCAGGAAGAGACCATGACTTAAGACTAATTACATGGAAAATGCAATGTCAAGTAAGGTTGATTGTTGCACTGTTCTCTTAAAGGCAGGATGAACAAATGGGCTGAGTAGACAGTGAACTAACAGTCTCAAGTCTTAAGTAGCCTCAAGGTATAATATTTATTCTGTCTGTGAGGTTTAGCAAAAGTTCCAGTCTCTTACAATATAAGAGATATTTTCAGAATATGACAATTGCCACATTTTATAGTCATGGACTGCTGCCTACATTTTTATCATCAGTGTTAATCAATTTCCTGTTGTGGATCAATATAAAAAAACACCAATATAGCCTAGAAGACAAATGGTTTATTTAGACTCACAGTTTGGAAGTGTCAAACTATAATCATTTATCTCTGTGATTTGAGGACCTGTTGTAGTATATGTTAGAGAAAGCCTGTGTATCTCATAGCTAGAAATGAGGGGGGGGGGAATGTGCTCTATCCCTTATATTCCCTTTAAGGAAGGACATCCCATGACCTAAAAGACAGCCATGACACTCCATTTCTTGAAATTTTCCATACCTCCCAATAGTACCATTGATAAGCCAAGCCTTTAACACACAGGCATCTGAGGAAATCTTCAAGATCCATCCTTACTGTGCATGCCACACAATAAACCTAAGAATATTTGTCTAAATAATAACTTTGTAGAAATTCAATTAGGTCTGGATTGGTAAGGTTCATTAGAAAAGAAAATTAGAATTAATTGATGTGTGTGTCTGTAGGTAAATGTTTGAGGCAAGTGTGTGTGCAGGTTCACATGTAAGGGTATAGGAGAAGAAAACCTTGGAGAGCGAGAAATTTATAAGGTAAACAAATGTACTGTTTGCTGTTTAGGGGGTTGGGAAATCCTAAACAGATTAGACCACATCTGGCAAGGGCCTTGCATTGCAATGTACCAAGATGGAGGTGTCAGTGAAAAAATACGTGAATGAGAGAGGAAAGGATAAGCTATTCCTTTGCCATGATGCCCCTCCTGTAATCACGTTTTTGTCTACAATAATGGCATTATTCTCTTCAAGAAGCAGAACTTCAGGACCTAATCACCTGTCAAGATCTTACCTCCTACTACACTTACATAGAGGAACAAATTTGTGGAACACTGCTAGTCCATGGGAGCATCATCATTCATCCCAGTGTCCCAAGTACTATTGGATTCACGGTCACATACAGGAGGCTGCATTCTTTCATGTAAAGAATAGAAATATTAGCCACTCCATTTTGGATGCCTGGTGCAGCTGAGGGTCTTTCTGGGGCTTGAAGGCACTCTGAGGGTCTATGCTTTCACTGTGAGCAAGACAATATTTTTAAGAAGAGCATGGGTGAAGTTCTGTCAACAAAATTAAGAGAATCCTCTTGGGAGACAGCAATGTATGGATAACAGCCACAGCTGCTCTACTGATGTCCCCATACTGTCACAATGCTGAGTAGCAGTTCTTGGATTCTAGGAACTGGAACGATGCAATCAGAGGTGTATTTGTCTATTGTTACACTGACTAGTACACTGCAGGACACAACAGAATATGAATGCTTGAGGATTATTTTGCAAAATACCTAATTCATGAAGCATTTATATCGGTGGTGTAGGAAGCATTGTCTTACCCACTGTTCTTTCACTGTGTCTTTTTACCCTTTGCCAGGGCTATGTAACTAAAGATGTTGACACATTGGATTACTGCAGTGTTTTATCTACCCTGCATAAGCTAATCCAGAGACCAGTGGCAGCTCAGGCTTCAGTAAATGAAATGCAATGATATACCTCCTACGCATTACAAGATCCATTATGGTCTGACCAGGAAACAACTTGAAATACATGTCATCTTGGAAAATAAGTTCTTCTTTCAGGATGTCTCTGATTTTGTCCATACATCTTATTTTCCTCTTTCACCCCAACAGCATTAGGAAAACAAAAGGGGGGGGCTCGATTTCAATGTGGCAAGTTCCTTTAGGATGTCTCATTTCTTCTGGGTTTCCTGTCTCAGAACACCCATCCACAGAGTTCTACTGTCTCTCACTCTTGTGCCAACATCCTATAACTTTGTCATCCTTTAACTAAAGATAAGGAAAATGCCAGAGTATAAGTTACTGTACCTATATTTATTTAAGAAATAATGCTCTTTAGAGAATCACTTCATTTAATTCCACCCACAACATTAACATTACTTACAATATTATCATCTCACAGTTTTTAGGCAGGACAGAATGGCTTCTAAGCTAGACCCAAGAATGCTTTTTAAAATCTCTTTAATAGCTTACTCTGAAAATCTGATCCTTAAATGTTATTCCCTATTTACGTACTTAAATCAAAATGAATATCTGAAATTCCTGATGATATATAACCCAGAGTTGGTAAATATAATACAGGTTTTCCTACAGTCTCATTAATCTTTCTTGGATATTACCTTATCAATTATGATAAATACAAAAGGAATTACAAATCAAGGCAATTGTTTAAGTACCAATATTGGTGTGGTAATTGGGCAGGTCCCTATTCTCTATTCCTTCTTTTATAAATGGAATTAAATATGAAAATCCTAGATGGAGTTTTCTTTTATCTGAAATCTGAGGCTTGGCACATGCAGCTGAAGGCACACAGCACTGCACACCCCATATTCAAGGACAAATGAGGTGTCTCTGCAGCAGGCACTGTTGTATCAAGACATGGAAAAGCCCAGTAGGAGATAACTTTTGGGATTGCATGAAGCATTTATATCATTGTAAGTCATAATCAAAGGGTTTCAGTACATTTCCAAGCCACCCTGAACATTTAAAATATGATAACTACTCCATTGTTTGCTTACACAGAACTCAGTTCTGAGTTTAATGGTAAGAGTATGTCATATATGGGACATGAAGGGAACAGATTTCACCATGAGAAGCAAATCGAAACTACCCCAGGTAAGTGTGTAGATACAGAAATCTGTGATATTCTGTTCTGGCTTGATCACACATTACTGTGTGAAAACAGTGCATTCTGATCAAGAAGGGCATGTTGTCATCAATTGCAGATGATCCCTGTAGGTTTCCAGAGGAAGATAAGTGTGAGTAAAGGTGGGAGGTAGGACTTTATTCTCTTGCTTTTTCACTACCAAACCTCTTGCAGCCTGCAAGAATATGTTATAGAGATTCAACTGTGTATTAAAACTGTACTTTGACCAGCCAAGGTTCTGTCAAAAGGCAAGCCATTTATTATGAATATTTGGTGCTATCCAGCCTTTAATATTTCAGCTGTCTTCTGCTATGAAATTCTTGTGTGCCCATATACTTCCAAACCTACTGAACTTCTAGGTTACTTACTCCCAAGCAGAGCCTAGGAGACAAGCTGGCTGGAGACACATAGCTTTGCTTCTTGTGCAAATGAAGCTCAGATCACCTCCTTTCCTTGAGTCCTAGTGCCTCTCCAGAGCAAATGACTGAGAACAATAGAGGCTTTTACATTATCAAGGTGGAAGAAGGGTGGAGGAACATTACTGAGGGGGCAGAGAACTGTATGGCCAGATAGAGGAGGACAGGCTTTTTCTGTGGAAAGGAACAGAATGGTATGACAAGAGATAAGAAAGGAAGACAGAGGTTCTACAGAGGATAAGCAGATCTCAGACAGTTTTCTGAGTGCCAGGTGTAGAGAGTAGTGGAAATGGAGAATGAGGAAACAGAGGACAAAGGTGAGGCTGGAAGCATAGGAGTTTAGTTGTTAGCTGGACTATGAGCTAGGGAACTGGATGGAACTGAAGCTATGCATCTCTGGGATTTCATTCCAGAGAAATAAAGTAGACAGATAAAGAGCTTGATGTATCTATATTTATTCTTGTCCTGAATGCCTGACAGAGCTATATTTGTATTGATAGAATTTTGTCTTAGAGGAATAAAGTTAACAGATGTAAAGGCATAGTGTATGTAGAATTTTTTCCCTCAGATATCCCACACTGGACATAGCACAATTCCCGCAACCCCTGGGTATTCAATACAAACCCAGCTTTTGGAAGAATGATAGAGAATGTGTGATAGCGAACTTTAAGTTTCAACTTAACAGGGCTAAGGGGTTGTCTGAGGCTGGTAGAGCTCTGTGGGGCTGTTTCTGGAAGATGGACTAAGGAGTTATCTAAAGGTGGTAGGTCTCTGTGGGGGTATTTTTTGGAAGATGGAGTAAGGGGTTGTCTGAAGCTGGTAGGTTTCTGTGAGGGTGTTCTGGAAGATGGACTAAGAGGTTGTCTGAAGCTGGTAGAGCTTTGTGGGGGTGTTTCTGGAAGGTAACAAAATTTTGATCAGTAGAGCAAGCAAAGAAAAAGAATTATTACTGAATTGGGGGGGGTTATCCAATTCATGCAGAGCCTGGTAAAGACATTGTAATGGAAAGAGGGAATTAGCCCTCTCTTTGGTGAGGAAATCCATCCTTGCCTAACTTTATACATCATAATTATTAATTCTGCTGAGATTTCAAATGCAAAGGCCTAAACTAGCAGTAACAACAACCTCCCTTAATAACTCTAACCCCATAATTCTGGGTTATATTCATGTAGACAATTGCATATTACATATGCATATAATATAAATACATTAATACATACATACATACATACAAATGTCCTAAACTAGTAGAACATTATTGTTGTGTTTATGAGGGTGTTATTGGCATATATATGATCCAGTTGTATATATGTGCATGTATATAAATATAAAACTATTCTCTTTCTAAAGAGAAGCCTAATTCACTATTTCAAGTAGCTCAACATATCCAACAAATCATTCCTTGTGTTCTGAGCTCTCAGTTCTTGGGATTTACTCCCAAGTTTATAAAGTTTCACTTCCTTTTTCATATTCTTACTTTAGCTTTTATGTAAAAAATATTATAATCTAAAGAACACATGGCAAAAACATATTGAGAATAGAACATAGAATTAAAAATGGAGTGAGAAGGCATTAAAAGACAGAATTTACAAAAGGATCCAGAGGGGAGAGAAAGTAAGCATAGCATTAGGGGTAATTCTTTACTTGGATTTATAAAAGGTATATCATTGTTTTTAAGTACATTGTGAGTAAATACATTTCTATTATTAATCCATTAAGGCATTCTATATTTAAAAATTCTTTCATTTTTTTTTGAGTTTATAATTACATCATTTACTCCTTCTTTTTCCTCTCTCCAATCCCATCCTTGCTCTCTTTCCAATTCATGGCCTGTTTATTCACTAACTGTAGTTACATGTACATATGCATATTTATATACATATAACCTATTCAGTCTATATATTATTACTTGCATGTACCTTTTTGCTGGGGATACTGTGAATGTGTTGCTCTGATTGATGTATAAATAAAACGCTTATTGGCCAGTAGCTGGCAAGAAGTATAGTGGAGGAGGTATAAAGAGAGAGGAGAATACTAGGAGATGGAAGGCTAAGTCAGGTGATGCTGCCAGTGGCCGCCGCCATGAGAAACAAGATGTAAGGTACCAGTAAGCCACAAGCTACGTGGCAACTTATAGATTAATAGAAATAGGTTAATTTAAGATATAGGAACTAGACAGCAAGAAGCCAGAGCCATTATGCCAAACAGTTTAAATAATATAAGCGTCTGTATGTTTTTTGGGTCTGAGTGGCTGCAGGTCTGAGCGGGGCTGGAAATAACTCCAGCTACACCTTTTTTTTTTTTTTTTTTTTTTTTTTTTACAATATAACACTATGCTTTAGGTGGGGACCAGAGTCAACTTGGAAATCAAAGCAAAACAAGCAGTCAAACTGAAAAAACACACAGGATGGGGGTTAGAAAATTGAGGGTGGTCCTGGTAGGAGTTAAGTCTGAATATGTTCAAAATAGATTATATGACAACTTTGAGGAATTTACAAAAATATCATAGTACTAAAAACTAAGAGGAAATGGGTTATGTATGTGTCTAATCTTGGGCAAAATATTCACAGTGTGTTTTAATCCAACTAGTAACTTCTGAGGAAGAAACACCAACTAATCTATAGTTGATCACTTGAAACTAGTTGATAGTGGGAAGAAAGCTAGAGCAAGAGTTATCTCTCAGAATAGGGACAGGAATCACTGGGAAGAGACAGGAGGGAACTTTTGGGGTGATATAATACTCTGTACTTAGCTAAAAGTTTGCATTACGCTGATCAGGGCATTTGGCAAAACTCTATATACTTAGGAGGTGTACATTTCATCATGTGTAAATTTTACCTCACAAAAAACAAGCAAATAGAAAGAATCAAGAATACACATGGAGCTCCAGCTGTAAGCAACATGAAATGTTAAGTGTGGTGTGTACTGGTAATTGTGATTTACTTTGAAATGTACAGACTGAAAATAAAGTCTGATGGAGAGAGAAACCTATGACAAGGCAAACAGGTAAAATGCTAATTATAGAATCAGAGTGGAAGGTTATGTAAGTATTTGCTGTGACATTCTTGGAGGAAAATTGTGAAGGAAAGCCACCACAGGATCCTGCTAGCAGATATTGTAACAGAGATCACTAATGAACATATAATTTTTAAGCATATTCAAGTATTTATATTAATTCCACATTACTAACTTGCAATGGAAACCAACATCAAACCTTAAGGTGGGTCATAGAGCTCAGAGGGCAACGGTGCTTCCTGCTCCCTTCTCAAGCCTGGGGAACGGAGGAGTGTGAGCCCTCAAGCCTAGGGAACTGAGTGCAAGCCCCAGGACCCAAGTACATGTGGAATGAAATAGCTGACTCCATGAAGTTGTTCTCTCAACTTCCTATGGAGGACATAATGTGCATACTCACAGCCTCACATCGCGTATGCAAAAATGCATTAATAATACATTTAAATTTTAAACATAAGAACAGAAATTGAATTTTCCCACAGGCTAGGACATTTTCTTCACTCCCCAGAACATTTTTTCTCAAGAAGTATACGGAGACATATTAAGACTTTATTTTTCCTTTACCATCTCTCTTTCTTATACGTGAAGTACATACAGAAAGATAATATATGTAGAGGAAGAGTCATTTTTAAAATATGTTATGCTTCAAGCCAGCTGGTACTCTGATTGTATGTTTGCATTTTTTAAAAGATTTATTTACACATGCATTTTACATAGATAAGTGCTGTATTTGCATGAATGCTTGCATGACAGAAGAGAGCAACAGATCCCATTATGGATGGTTGTAACCTACTATGTGGTTGCTGGGACTCAGGACCTCTGGGAGAGCAGTCAGTGCTCTTGACCACTGAGCCATCTCTCCAGCCTGTATGTTTGTATTTTATGAAGGTTAAAATACAGATTGAAGGGCTGGAAGTGTGGCTGCATGATAGCTATTTTGCCCAATGTTTGTCAGGTTAAAACCCAATAATATAAAACTTAAATAAAAGTAGAAATAACAAATCAAACCCCCGTAAAACATGCAATTTTTTCATAGACAAGAATTCTTAAATATTAGCTGCAATGTTAGGCTTAATGCTTTCTAATAGAGGCACTCTTGTTGCTACTTCCTGAAGGGAGAGTCTGTAAAGCTTTTCCTCTCATCTGTCCTCTCTAGGTATCTTGATTTTTCTATCCTTTCTTCACAGTATTTCTCTCTGCTGTCTCTCTTTCAGTTTTCTTTAGTCCTGCTTTTTCTAAAAGTCTATTTCTTTAACCTGTTAGGTCAATTTGATTCTATGTAATAGCTGTTTAAATATCATCCATCTCCTAAGAACCCATTTCCACATAGCCCATGTGTATATTATTCTATTACTTCATGTTTGGGTTGAAGTCACTATGTGGACACAGGAGTCAATGCTCACAGACTTACAATGTTTTCCTTAAGTCAGAGCAACCTGCTTATACTCTTCACAACTTTTCCATAAATGTCCTTTCTTAGACCCAAATTAATAACTCTTAGAAGTTTTTCTCTTATTACACCTCACTTCTTTATCACTACATTATCTATATACTATGGTAAGAGTGTGGGGAGCAGATACACTCCACAGTCACAATGCAGCCTATAGTCTACCCTTGGTCAAAGTGTAGTTTAACGTAATTACACAGCACCAATCAACCATGAGATAAAATCTTTTTTTAACAACAGAGTCAGAAACAGTTACAGGACATCAGAAATAACAGCACCCCAAAGGACGAATAGCTCAATTAACAACATGAGAAACAAAACACTTTGTTTTTGTTACAATTATAAAAAGGATTAAATAAATGCTTAGCTGTAACTTAAGTGAGAAAGACAATAGATAAGCAGGTACATAGATAATGATAGATATGTAGATGCTATCAACTGCTTTTCTTGTTGTTATGACAGAACACTTGAGCAAAGTAACTTAAGGAATGAACAGTTTATTTGGATGCATAGTTTGAGAGCCAAATTAATCATGAAGGGGTAACAGAAATGTAAGAGAGATGGTCACATTGAATCCACAGCTGGGAAGCAAAGAGAGACAAATGCTGCCTTCTTTCTTCTTTTCTTCATTTTGTTCAGCATGTAGAATGTCCATGCCTGCCATCAAGATGGTCAAGATGGACTCACTTAGTCCTCCCTGGAAATGCTGTCACAGATATGTTCAGAGGTTTGTTTCCTGGATTACTCTAGATCCAGTCCAAGGGACAATGAAGATTAATGAACACCAATGATTCAAAAGTAGATCCAATAATGTGCACATATTCACATATTACTAAAGGACAAAGACAGGTGAGGTTTGAATGAGAACGGCCCCCATATACTTGTATACTTGAATGCTTGGTTCCCAGTTAGTGGATCTATTAGAGAAGGCATCACAGCTCTGGCCTTATTTGAGGAAGTAGCACTTGATATGGTCAGGGTTTGGGGTTTCTAAAGCTGGCACCATTCCCAGTTAGCTCATCTGCCTGAGACTGTGGATAAAGATGTAAACTCTCAGCTACTGCCCCAGCACCATTCCCCACCAGCTATAACATGTTCTGTCATGATAATCATGGACCAAACCATTTGAAACCGTATCCCTAAAAAACAAACAAACAAACAACAGCAAGAAAACCTCTCTTTTATAACTTGCCTTGGTCATGGTGTCTCATTACATCAATTACAAAGTAACTAAGATGCACAGAGAAAATACACCCAAAAGAAAAAAGAAGGGTAGGAGACACTTACTTCTTATGTATGTATCTCCAGCAAGGGTTTCTTGGACACACAAGGAGGCAAAGTATGTATACCTAACTCAAAACTTCATAATTGTTAACTCTTAAATTATCCCCACAACTTTTAAACAAACAATAAAATTTGATTTTATTTGCCATACTTAATGAAGATAAAATATATCTTGACTTGCTCAGTTTAGAGTAAAATGATTTTTCTCTGTTGGGTGTAAATGATAAAATGTTGTTCTTTTAGTAAAAAGTAAATTAGAAAGGAGTTGTGATAAATTATTAGCTATAGTTTTTCATTCATGTATATGAAATATACACATGTAAATATATTTTTTCTTTTGAGGATCACAACATATATTGTAAACCAAACAACTGAAATAATACGTTTATCAGTCAAAAAGAAACTTTGATCTGAGATTCTTTTCATATTAAAAAATTCTCAGCACAAATCACATATCTTTAAGCTTGCAGTCTTGAGGTATGGATTAATGTCTACAATTGTGTTTTCTTGTGTGTCAAAATCATATACATGTGCATCTCATTATTTTCCAAATCACTGAAAAGAATAATTCACTGCAAATTAAAATTTTTATATATTCTTGTATTTTGGCCAGGATTTCTTTTAAGGGATGTCGATTCTTTTATTTTTTGTTTATTATTATTATTATTATTATTATTATTATTATTATTATTATTATCACTATTAAATATTTGTATTATTTAAAACATTTCTTTAAAATTCAAGTATATTTTGTTCATATTCTTTCCTTCTCTCAAGTCTTTTCATATCTTCTCCTCCTGACCCACTCAACTTTAAGTTCTTTCTAAAAAAAAAACCAGTAAAACAACAAATCCTAGAAAATAAAATATGGCAACACTCAAAAAACAAAAACAATTGTAACCAAATAAAAGGACTCTCAAAAGACTGTGGAGTCCATTGCTTCTTGGCCACCTACTCCTGAATATGAGGGCTGCCCTGGAGTGGCTGAAATGCCCAGTGTCTTTCCATTGGAGAAAACTGATTTTTCTCTCTCCCAGCAGGATAAATGACATTTCAATTTTTAACCTTTGCCCTAGTGGCTATGTTTTCATGCATTCATTCTTTTTTTAAGTATAAAAAATAAAAATATAACAAAATAAAATATAATAAGATTAAATAAAAACTACCACATCAAATTTTAGCAAGACAAATCAACAGAAGGAAAAGGCTCAAAAGAGAAGCCACAGAAGTCAGAGACCTGTTCCCACACCAAGAAATCCCATAAAAACACTGAACTGGAAGCCAAAATACAAATGCAGAGAATCTGGTGTATTGGAGGACGGTAAATGAAATATGTCAGGCACAGAAGTGTAAACATCACATAATCTCATTGAAATATAGAATATAAAAAGACTGATCTTGGAAGCTGAGGGTAAAATAGTGATTACCACACATACAAAGTTTGTAGATCTAGGAGGAGTGATCAATGTTATAGTTAGGAGTAATTCCCAGCACCTTGTCAGCAGGACAGCATGTTTAACAGTAATGCGCTTTGTATTTCAAGTCAGCTGGAAGAGAGGACTTTTGTTATCACAAAGGGAAATAAATTATTAAAATGCTGGTGACACTGGTACCAATAATTTGCTGATAACACAAAGTGTGTGAATGTTGAAAGATTATACTACAGTCCATAAAATGAAACGATTAGTATTTAATTAAAAAAAATCTGAAAATTGTACACTGAGATAAGTGACGTTTTAATTTCTTAAGCTCCTGCTGTGTCTAAATGAGACTCCCAAGTGACCAGAAAAGGTAAAGCAGAAAAGCAATAATGCTTAAATTCAGTGGCATTTATACAGTCAAAGCCTTGGTGGACACAGTAACTGAAAATCCCTTAAAAATTAAGGCATATTCTGAAAACAATAAGATCATAACATAGAGTGCACTAGAGTAAATGTATATCAAGCATCCACATTAAATAATTCCTTCAGCTATAAAATAATGACCTGATACCTTGTTTCTTCAGGCGGCCAAGAATCTGCTCCTTGTTTTGGATGAACTGAGAGAAAAGCCTGGTTCCAATTAGTCATGAAATATGCCTTGAGACACAGGCTTTACAACTAGATAGAACTCTACCTGTGGTCCAAGAGTATGTATGCATACAAAAGTTTCAAATGGAGGTGGTGAACCTTGGTATTGTCTTATCTTCTCAGAATAGGACTCAGAGTATCAGCTACTCTGCTGTTCTCTGCTATTGTCTCTTTGAAGGCATTATGGATGCTCTTAAATGTATGAAAATAGTTTGATTTGGTAAAGCATACATGCAGAATATAATAAAAGCTATTTCATAGTTAAACTGTAATTTGAAATACATAGAGAAATGCAACAATTGTAAGAGGCATATACTAGACATTCACTCAATACTGAATGGTACTAGATACAAAACAGAGATATGTAAAATTAACTCCCAGTTGCTGTTATTTCTTTCTTCTATCATAATGAGGCCAGAAGATTAAACTGGGTAAAAAAAAAAATATCCCTAAGAAAGGTAACATTTTTAACTCTTCCTTGTTTAGTTACTAGTAGATACAGGATAAAATCTCATTTAAAATGAGATTCAGATGAACACATGCATGCACATGGACACACACAGTAAAACATTAAAACAAACAAACAAACAAACAAAAATGGAGGTCAGCTACTGCCAGGAAGAACGATATTGCAGAAGAGGTACCATCAAGGAGGGGCAACAGTTTCAAGGAGAGTCCAAGAAAGTTAAGTGGTGTTATACCTGGTAAAGAAAGGCAGGTAGATGTGTTTGAGAGAGAGAACAAGGATTACAGAGAGGTTAGTAAGAGGTTCAGCTTAGCAGAGATGCATACAACATGCACTGAAGAATTGCATGCTGAAACTGGGCCTGTACATTGACATGACACTGTAGCACTCGTAAATTTCAACATAATGAAATGTGTTTTTTTCTGTGTTGTTTTTCAGCAGTAGGTACCTGCCTATCACTAATGATGGAAGAGACCTAGGAACATACAGTTATCTACTACATGTGAGACTATGGCTTCTGTAGTCTTTCCTTTTGATACACAGCGATGTAGATAGCAAAGACAGAGTGAGGACTTGAGGCTGAAAACTCCTCAGACATAACAGACTCAAAGAACCTGTTCAAGAGCACATGCTGATAAACATTTCCAATAGGTGTGAAGAAACAAAACAGAATCATTCCTTTAACACCTGGCTTAGTGTTGGTGCTGTTTTTTAATAATGATAACATGGGCTCATAGTCTTGCAGCACAGATGGTGTTATATCTATATATGAAGTCTGTATCTGAAATGTTTTTCATAACTAACTAGAACCAGACTTTTATTTTAGAATCCAATCAACAGGGTGGATTGGAGGAAAAAAGGCTATTGGTCCTATGAGGAAACAAGCCATCAAATCCAAGAGACAATCAAGGAAAATAATCTAGACCCAAAAAGTGCTTTTTGATCTAAATGTTGTATAATGGGGAAAGAAAAGGTGGAAGTGGCCTAATAGAAATTGTCATTTCCTTAAAACTTTAGATCAGAGATGATGGCCAATAATATGCTGTTTGAGAAATATGGGGAAACAAAGGTAGAATGATTACGTACTTGAAAAGTGTTATAGTTTCCATCTGAAATATTTCCTCAACTCACATGTTCTGATGGCTTGATCCTTAGTGTAGTGGACTGAAAGGGAGCCCTCCTGAGGGGATTGGATGATAAGGACTGTGAAATCATCGGTGAAAAGATTTATTCATGAATTCCACAGCTTAATCGATGATAGGTTGGTGTTTTTAGACAAAAGACAGGTATCTTTTTTTGCTTTCTAGTCACCACAAGGAGAGAAACTTTCCTTGGCCGTGTGCCTTCACCATGTTGTTCTATCATGGTACAAACTTAAGAGCAATTATGAGCTATGATCCCTGAGACCATGCACACAAATTAACCGTTTGCTCTTCAGGTCAGTTTCTCTTAGGCATTTTGTCATGGTGATTGGTGACATTCCACTGACTAGTTCAGGTAGGAAGTAAACTGAGTATCAAATAAAAGAAACTGATAAATATGCTGGAGAACGCTATTGTGTCACATCTCATTTGATACAAGTAGCAACAAGAAACTAACAGTTAAATTGTTTTAATATTCTCTGGACACCACAAACTTATTCTGTGTTCAGTTTTTGTCCCTCTTTACCTGGGGTGGTATTGTGTTCCCCCCAAAATTGTGCACCCTAATAAATTTATCTGGGGTCAGAGAACAGGACAGCCAAAATATTAAACTTGAGGATAGGCAGTGGTAGCACACGCCTTTAATCCCAGCACTCGGGAGACAGAACCAGGCAGATCTCTGTGAGTTCAAGGCCAATTGGAAAC
Source organism: Onychomys torridus (assembly GCF_903995425.1). NCBI lineage: Eukaryota > Metazoa > Chordata > Mammalia > Rodentia > Cricetidae > Onychomys > Onychomys torridus. The sequence goes on from NC_050460.1 coordinate 36,531,445, forward strand.
AGCTAGGTGACACACGCCTTTAATCCTAGAATTCGAGCCTTTAATCCCAGGAAGTGACAGCAGAAAGAAAAAGATGTATAAGGCGTGAAGACCAGAAACTAGCAGCATTTGGTTGGTTAAGCATTCAGGCTTTCGAGCAGCAGTTCAGCTGAGAGCCATTGGGATGAGGACACAGAAGCTAACAGTCTGAGGAAACAAGACCAGCTGAGGAACTGGAAAGGTGAGGAAACTGTGGCTTGTTCTGTCTCTCTGATCTTCCAGCATTCACCCCAATAACTGGCCTCGGGTTTGATTTTATTAACAAGACTCTTTAAGATTTCTGCTACATTTACCTCTTCAACTTTTTGGTTTATTCTTTGAGATACTTATAATTCACTAGACATGCCCTAGTTTGGCCTAAGCCATTTAGTCCAGATCTGATAGTATTAAATTTATAAGTCTCTTGGGACAGAGATTGCTCTCTGTCATTTTCAATCCCTAAACAATTAGGAACACATGTATAATAGTATTCAGATATTTGAAGTGATTAAATTAGCAAATTGTCAGGACAGACAAATTCTTCAGTAGTAGATGAGAGGAAAGTATTGGAAAAGATTGGTCCAATCAATATATTGGGGTTTTTAGGAGTCATTGTTCATGGTTCTGAAAGCACCTCTGAGCAAGATTCAATTTCTCTACCGTGGCCATTACTGAAAGCAAAAAGAAAAACAAAAAGTAGATCAAGAAACTTAATAGTAGGTAAAGGTACTTGACTCGATCCTCTAGATTGCATGGTGGAAGGAGAGAACCAACTCTTGAAAATTGTTCTCTGACCTCCATATGTGCCCCATGCTACTAGTACATCCACATTCTCAACACACACACACACACACACACACACACACACACACACACACACACACACACATCACATACATGCAAAATAATAATAAAAACATATTAAAAGTAACACAAGAGATAATAATATGAAGGTATCCAGAGAAAATATGGGGAAGCATAATGGTTGTTGCCAGCCTTTTGAGCCTGGTCCTGGCAGGTCTTTCTGCATCTGTTGTTACTGTAACAAATGATCATATATTTAGTGGCTTGAAACCATGAGCTTATCATGTTACATCTCAAAGACCTGAAATCATCCTTACTGAGGTAAAATAAAAGTATTAGAAGGCTGGATTTTTTTCCCTGTGTGTCTTGAGAAAGAATCTTTGCCTTTTCCAATTCTTAGAAGCCTTTTGCACTTCCTGAGATAAAGGCCTTATCACTTGATTTTCAAAGTCTATGATTGTGCATGTCTCTAATTCAGTCTATCATCAGATCTCAGTCTTTCTGATCATAGTTGTAAAATATAATATCCTCTAATCTTGTAACCTAAGATTAGATCAGAACCACCTACATGATCTCAGATAGTTTATCCATCTTAAGATCCATAATTTTACATATACCTTAAATGAATTTTTATACACAATGCAGAAATACTAACATATTTTGAGTTGTTGGGAATTGTTTTGAGATCATTATTCTTCTACTAGAGCAATGGAACTTGAAGAATGTCAGCTTTAATTCAATCTATGAGTAGTTAAGTTGTGAATTTTTAATGAGCATCAGATCAGTGAGTTTGACCTTTTAAATGATTTGCATATTGGTGATTCAGGAACTTCTATGATAGAATAGAATTGTGTCTACATTTTATACTTTATGTCTTGAGAGAATATGTACTTAAATCTACAACTACATCACCCAATTCTTTTATTATTTGTTACATTTGGTTGTGTAAAGTACCAAATCATTGAATAGCATAGTGTCATTTTATACATGCCTCAAAATGATCAGTGCTGATTTATTTATGTTTTAATATCTTTTTAAAGTTTTTTATTATTATTTATTTATTTTCCATTATTTTTTCTTTATTATTATTATTATTATTATTATTATTATTATTATTATTATTATATTTGTGTTATAATTTTACACATCAGCCATGGGTTCCCCTGTCCTCCCCCCTCCTGCTGTGGAGCCCCCAGCTGGATCAGGCCCTCTGGATAAGTGAGACAATTGAATAGCTTGAACTGTTTGGGAGGCATCCAGGATGTGGGACCAGGACCTGTCCTTAGTGCATGAGTTGGCTGTTTGGAACCTTGGGCTTACACAGGGACACTTTGCTCAGCCTGGAAGGAGGGAACTGGACCTGCCTGTACTGAGTCCACTATGTTTAAATGAATCCCCAGGGGAGTCTTGGCCCTGGAGGAGATGGGAATGGAGGGGAGGGGATGGGGAGAAGGTGAGGGTAGGGGCGGGATGGGGAAGACAGAGGAAAGCATGTTCTAATATCTTATATGCTTCCCCAACACATGGTTAAGAATCAGTGACAGTATTAAAAATAATAAAATGTATTCTTCCTTTTTTTTTTTTTTTGCCGTAGCTGAGGACTGAACCCAGGGCCTTGTGCTTGCTAGGCAAGCGCTCTACCACTGAGCTAAATCTCCAACCCCAAAATTCATTCTTAAAGAGAAAGAAGAAGACATTTAAAAATTTACAAAAATGGTGATAGAGTAGTGGGAAATTGCAAAGACAAAAGAGAAGATGTAAGTGAAACAATCAAGCCAACACAGCTCTTAGTGTGTACCTTCCCACTGAGAGAGGTGCTGCAGAAGCTTGTTTTGTTTTGTAATGCAGATTGCATCCTCAGGAACCTTCTGCTCAAAGAAGACCCAGAAACAACAAAAAGTTACTTGTCTGTAAAAAATAAACAGGAGTGACAAAACTCTGGGCAAACCAGATAAATAAACAGTGAAAATATATAAACTAATAACACTTGTAACTTAATTGTAGTTAGAGTTTCTCTTCAGCCCCCGCCAAGCCCTATTAGTCCAACAACCCACTTATAAAATAAACATTCAGACATTCATATTATTTAAACTGCTTGGCCATTAGCTCAGGCCTACCATTGTCTAGCTCTTACTCTTATATTTAGCCCATTTCTAGTAATCTATACTTTGCCACGTGGCTCGTGGCTTACCAGTACCTTATGTCTTTTCTCTCATGGCAGTGGCTGGCGGTGTCTCTCTCCTTCCTTCCACTTCCCACAGTTCTCCTCCTCCTTGTTCCGCCTACCCTATCCTTCCTGCCTGGCTACTGGCCAATCAGTACTTTATTTATTTTAATCAATCAGAGCAACACAGAACACCCCACAGCACTTAATACATGAATTAATAAAATTCGCTAGCCCTGAGACAGTTGGTCCTTCCCCTTTCTGGCCAATGAAAAAGAAATGCTGGTCCTGCCCCTCACAGGAGAGCTGGTGCCACACTCAGGATAGATAGTCCCACTCCTCATCACAGCCATGAGAGAGCTGGGCACCCCTCTCCTGAAGGGGGAGGTTCCAATGGCCCTGAGTGACCAAATCAGCTACTATACAGACCCATATCCAGGCCTTTGAGTTGGCCCACCCCAACATCTACCATATCTTTAACTTGAGGGAGTGCATAAAGGGACTTGTCCTATGGAACCATAGCTGCAGATCTCCATGTTTTAGGGGCAACAGCAGGATATCCAAGAAGAGTTTAGGTGAGGGTCCAGTATTGATGATGTACTAGAAGCCAGAGGCCTTGAACTAGACAAAAAACTCATTGCAATGAACATTTGCAAGTGATTTGTGATACACACCTGCTCCCAATGCCTCTAAGACAAATGCCTTGTAGGAGAGGTGGGGAAGATGAAGTGAAATGGGTTCTTTGTTTGTTTGTTTTGTTTTGTTTTTAATTAATATATTCTTAATTTTCTTTTGGGGGGATGCTATAGGGGTAAGGGGTAGATATGGAGGGACTGGAAAATGAGTAAGTTTGGGGTACATGAAATGAAGTTCCCAAAGAATCAATAAAAATGATGTTAAAAAAGAAACAGGGAAAATACATAAATTAATAAGAGGATGTTGCAACACTTTCAAATTTCCATTGTAGAGGAATGTTTCCATTGTAGAGTTTTATGGTAAAAATACATATACCAAAAATCTGAAACATTGAGAAGAACTGGGAAAATTCACCAATTAAACAGATGAAGTAACACAATTCAGACAATAAGCAAAAGTCTCTCTCTAAAAATATATATATATATTAAACCTAAAGGCAACTTTATACTAAATGGAGGGAATTTGACTTCTCTTAAATCAGGAATATGACAAGGGTATACACTCTCATGAGTTTTGTTCAGTGTAATGTTCCTAATCTTGTAGCTGGAAGTTTTCCTGTGTCCCACCCAGTCTGCAGCCACTCAGACCCAAGTAAACACACAGAGGCTTATATTAATTAAAACCACTTGGCTTTTAGCTCAGGCTTACTACTGACCAGCTCTTACACTTAAACTCAGCCCATCTCTGTTAATCTATATGTCACCATGTGTTCTGTGGCTTTACCTGTGCACCATTACATGCTGCTCCCTGGTCAGCAGGCTGGCATCTCCTGACTCAACCTTCCTCCTCCCAGAATTCTCCTTGTCTGCTTATCTCACTTATACTTCCTGCCTGGCTACTGGCCAATCAGTTAAACCAGTGTGCAAATGCATTATCTGATAGCATAATCTTATCTAAACCAACAAGAAAACAAAGGAAATGGAAAGGGTACAAATAGTAAGGAAAGAAGTCAAAGTATCTCTATTTGCAACTAACATGATCCTACATTTAAAAGACTCTAAAAGGAAACTCATAGACCTAATAAACACGTTCAACAAATCAGCAGAGTAGAGCTAAACACAGACAAACCAGTAGCCTTTCTATATAACAATAATGAATTTGTCTAGAAAGAGGTCACTATAGAATTCCTATCCACAGTAGCTTCACATAAACAGGCAAGTAAACAAATAAATGTAATATCAAAAATAAATCCAGCTAAGAAGGTGAAAGTCCTCTATAATGACAATTTTAAGATCCCCAAGAAAGGAATAGAAAACTCTAGAAAGTTGAAAAAAAAAAAAAAAACATGTTCATGGGTGGTATCAATCTTCTAAAAGTGTCATTGTTGCTTGAAATAGTCTACAGGTTCAATCCAATTCCACTAAAGACTCCAGTGGTATTCTCTCACAGATTTGAAAGGATAGTCTTCAGAGTCGTGTGAAGGTCCAAATGATGGCAAGCTGGCAAAGCAGTTCTCTTTAGAGAGAACAGTGCTGGAAGTCCCACAATGCTTACCCTCAAATTATATTACAGAATTACAGTGGCAAGCACTAGGTGGCATGTCACAAAGCAATAGAATTTAACAGAACACACAGAAAACTCAGAAATCAATCCATGGAGGTACAACAACTTAATTTTCACTAGGCTCTTTAAAATTTTATTTGGAAAAAAGACAACCACCTCAATTGAAAGTACCTGGAAAACTGGATTTTAAAATGGGGAAGGTAACGTTCCATCCCTCCCCCAACCCATTCAAAATAGATCAAAGAGCTGAGACTTTAAAAGTACTAGATGGAATCATACGCAAAACACTTTAAGATGCAAGCATACATAATGACTTGTTGACATGATCTTCAGTAGCATAGAAAATAATCTCAAGATTGATCAATTGGATTACAAGAAATTAAAACACTTCCACACAGTACAGAATACAATGGGGAGAATGTAGAGACATGTTACAAAAAGGAAAAACTGTTTGTCAATTATATATGAGGTAGAGGATTAGTATCTAGAATGTACATAGAATTTAAAAAAATCAAACACTAAAAAAGCTTCAAATCATGTAATCAATAAATGGGCTAATGATTTGAATACACAGTCTTCAAATGATTTCATACATATGACCAACAAATATTTGAAAAGATGATCAATAGTCTTATTAATTAGATGAATCAAAATTAAAATTACTTCGTGTTTCCATCTTCAAGTGGAAATTATTAAGAAAACAACCCTTATTTATACATTGGTGCAGACACTATGAATGTCAAAGTTCAGTTTACTCCCAAAAATGAATAGACTGACAATCTGACACAGCTTTAGTACTCTTGGCTATAAGTAAAAGACTGTAAATCAGCATGCCACAGAGATCCATGCAAATGAATGCTTCTTACTATACTGTTTACCACTTCTAAGAAACAGAATGTCCACTGTCAGATAAGTGGGTAAGGAAAATGTGGAATATACTATGTTTTTTGACTGAAAAGAAAAATATGAAATCATGCTATTTGGAGGCAGTTGAAGAGAACTTAAGATCATTATGTTAAGAGAAATAAGTCAGATTCAGAGAGAAAAATACTTCATATATTCTCACATTTGTTGTATCCAGATTTGAATTTCTATGCAGGTGTATAGATGATGCAATAGGAATGAGGTCATAAGAGATTAGGAAGAGGTCTTAAGAGAGGTGAAGGAAGGAAAAAGAGGAGTCAAGGAAAACATGGAGAGAAAGTTATTCAAAGGGAGAATATGGTTCAGCAAGAGGGTCCAGGTGCAGGACTAGGAAGATGGCTCAGCAGATAAGAGCACTTCATGCTCTTGCAGAACACTGGTACTCACACAGTGACCCACATTGCCCATAACTCCAGCTCTAGGGGACCCAACACCTTTGTCTAGTTCCTGAAGCAGAGATATATTCTTGGTGCATATACATGTATGCAGGAACTCACTTGTATATCTAAAATAAAAATAAACCTTTCTTCCTTTTTTAATTTATTTATTTTTTAAAGGAGAAACTCATCACTTTATATGGCACCTAAAATAATAATAAACAAAGGATTTGCATTGAATTTCAGTTATGTCTTTTCATACCAAAGGGGCCAGTTCAAAAAATTAAATTATTATTAATCATGTAGGGGGAAGCAGGTATAAACATATGCAGTAAAATAATAGTTTTGGCATATTTATTTTGCTAACCAACTTTGAAAATGGCTGTCTTTAACATTTAAAAATTACTAAAATAAATTAAGATCTATCAGTAGCATGGTCTACTTAACATTAAAGAATTCTCACAAGAAGAGTGATAAAAATAATTTTCAAGGATCTCTGTTGATTTTGGTTTTCATGTGGATATAAAACTAAAACTAATGATGCTGCTATAATAGACCATGAGTATAGGAAATACTGTAATTTTTTAAAAATATTTGGGCTTTTCTCCCACTAATAAAAATGCATCTGGTGTCTGCTCAGAACCCACACTCCATGTCCTGACCTTGGCTGCAGCTGCATGTGGCAGTGTGCCCAAGTGACAGTGTCTGAGGACTGTCATACAGTCCCAAGGAAGTCTGGAGCTCTTGTCTACTTTTGCCCTTGATTTCCCTTGCCTAATATCGAGAATGAGAAGATGTCATTTTGAAGAACTGCATGGGGACAAGGACAAGGCACAACGAACCTGAAAACAGCAATTAATTTCTACATGAAAAAGAAAACAAATACATTTTAATCTGTTTAACACATGAGTGATACCATCACTGGCACCTGCTTTAGTTTGAAAGTGAAGGATTCTCACAGTCCTATGTTGCAGGATGGGGACCTGTGGTGCTATAGTTGGGAGACAGTGGAGCCTTTGGGAAGCAGGACCCGGTGAAAGGTTAATAGGCTATCATGGCATGCCCTAAATGGGTGGTCTCCTCTGTTCCAACTCTTTTGTTTCCTAGCTCATGAGTGACCACATATTCCTGTCATGATATCTGTCTAACCACAAGCCCAAAGCACAGGGACCAAGAAACCTGAATAGGAATCTCCCAAGCTATAAGACATCTTAAATTTTTATTCTTTGCAAGTTAATTATTTCAGATACCTCATTGTAGTGGGGGAAATCTAATGATATATTCATCTTTTATTATGCCAGAAGAAAGTACAAATAATGCAAAATTTTTTGCAGATATTTTACACATTTTCTAAACCACCTTTCATACTCACTTAATATTAAATGAATAATGCATAATAGCCTAAATATCCTTAGTAACCTAAAGTCAAATATGGTATTATTAATCACACAAAAAGCTATGAGATGGGAAGATGCATCAATGGTTAGCATTCTCTGCTCTTCCAGAAGACCAGAGTTCAGTTTTCAGTGTCTATCTTGACTTAATTACAACTGCCTCTATCACCACATGCAGGGTTCTGATGCTCTCTTCTGATCTCTGCAAGCATTCACACTTAATTGTCTGTAATGCACACACAAACAAACACACATTTAAAAAACATCTAATATGTTGTACATTAAGAGGGAGAAATAAATTATTCTTTAAGCTACAGGGATGCTGACATTTTAAAATGCTGTATTTTTATCTTAACACATTGAATCATTTATTAGGAATACCATATATAATAATCAGTTTTACTACCTAGTATTTCTACCTTCAAATCAATATAAAACTAAGTGGTGCTGTTATCTAACTGCCTTGCTGACTCATGCTTTTCATATTTAACATAAAACTTGGTTTAGCCTTCAACAACACTGCTTGAAAAGCATTATTTCTATCGTATTTGTATCATTTGCTTTAAAAACATCACAAAAATTAAAAGAAAGAATGGTCTGTAGGTAGGTGTATTTACTTTCAAGTAATTGCTGTTAAAAAGCAACTACTAGAGCACCTTTATCTCAGGAATGATGTGTGAAAAGGCAGTGCCACCAAGACCAAGGTCACACTCTTGAGACGCGTCATATTTTCAAAGAGGAGCTATAATACGCACAAGCACACTTTTCACTCTGTGCTACCACAAAGCAAGAACTTTTCAATATGAAGAACTAAAGAAAAATTTGTATGCGCCAGGTTCCAGTCCAAATATTTCTGGCCTGTCCAAGAAGTGCATCATATCCTGTTCTGTATTGAAACCTGAATCGTCTGAGGGATCCATGTAAAAATCTCATTGAGATTATTCTACATTTCCTTCAGAAATGGATTGTAATTTTAAATATGAATTTTGTGACTAGAGAAACACTATTTCCTTCTAGTTTTGAGATCTGGAAAATGGTTACACAATTTGTAAGATTTGAATTAAAACTGCTTTAGCTAATTTTCAATGAAAATGACTAACTCTGTATGCCTTTAGATACAGATCAATAGGCAACTGATGGCTGCTGAGAGGAGGAGAGTGAGTCTTCCTCAGTGACAGGCCTCCTGAGAGCTGGTTTCACGTGGTCAGCTTGAAACACATAGACATAGAAGCAACACTGAGCAGACACAATGAATGTACTCATAATACATAAGCATAGGCACACACACACACACACACATATACAAATATGTAAAATGCATGAATAATTGAAAAAAAAACAGGCTATGAATTCGAGAGGCGGTGGGAGGGGACGTGGGAAGAACTGGATATGGGAGGGGGTGAAAATGTAAATACAGTACTCAAGTATGTTTGAAATTATCCAAACATTTAAATTAAAAAAAAAAAAGAACACTATTATATTCACTTAAAATTTTAAAAGTGAAAAATATTTTAAAATGTCAGAGACTAAACTGTTAATCTCTACATGTTCTTTTTGTTTCAAATTTAACTTATTTTAATTTACTGGCAAAATGTATATTTTTATAGAAGTTAACATGGTATGTTGATGTAGGTATTCATTGTGAAATGGTTAAGTCTAGTTAGGTATTTAATTTAGGCTTTATCTTGTGTGCATTTTTAATAGTGATATCACTTACTTTCTACTATCAGAAAATTTAAATATATATTACTTATCATTATTACCTATTATGATAAAATAACATATTATTAGCCCACTTTCCATGATGTATAGTAAAGATGTCTTAAATTTTTAAGGAAAGGATATGGAGTACAAACAAAGAGACAGAAAGATACACACACACACACACACACACACACACACACACACACTTGTGGTACTATATTGTGTACCCTAATAAAATTTGCTTGAAGATCAGAGGACAGAACAAGCCACTAAATTAAACATAAAAGCCAGGCAGTGATAGCACTCACCTTTAATCCTAGCACACACCATAATCCAGATTGATCTCTGTGAGTTCAAAGCCACCCTGATGTACATAAGATTGACTCAGTCTAGGAGAAAAACAGAGCCAGACAGTGGTGGCACACTCCTTTAATCCCAGTACTTGGGAGTCACACACACCAGCCCTTGAGATCTCACACCTTTAATCTCAGTATTTGGGAAGCACACACGACACTAATCCCAACACTAGGAACGAAGTGATGGCTGGGTGGAAAAAGCTTTATAAAATGTAAGGAGACAGGAACTAAAGGCTTTTTCAGGTGGACCAATTTCAGCTGAGGACTCAGAGACATGCAGTCGGAGGATTTATGGAGTTGGTGAAGTGAGACATGGCAGTGGCTTGTTCCTTTGTCTCTCCGATCTTCAGGCAAATTTTATTAGGGAACATAATATGTCACCACACATGCTACCAAGAAATTTTGTTATTTACACAGAATTTACTCCCACTGGTATATTTTTTCTATGTATTTATGTGTTCCATCATTCAAGAAGAAAAATAAAAGTGATTAAGGCAATGCAAAAATGAATAACCAACCATTGGTTTATAACTTTCACGCTTTCAAAATCTACTCCTGAACCTCAGCTGTTTAGGGAAAGTGGCAGAAGGTATTGTGCAGTCCATCCATGTGTCCCTAGTCCCAGCGACAAGATTAGGTTTGACCAAACTAGAAGTGGGAATAACAGAGAGAACAGGGCTTAGCTATAAGAGGTGGCAGAGAGTCCTTTCGGAAGAACCCTATACCTATCCTTTCCTAAGGCCGACACCAGGGAATGTTAGTGCCTATTGCGTTTTTCGTGCTCTGGGAATGGGTCATTTCTCTAAAGATGTGGGACTTAACAGAATATAGGAGAGGAATTCTAGACCCAAGACAAGCTTTAGATATTCCATGTCACCAGGCCCTGAGAGGAAAGGATACTAACTTTCAAGAATTCCTGATCCCTACATGAGTAGAAAAATTGGTAAAGAAAGGGAAACCAGAAGGTAGAAAAAATATGGTTGTCACAGAGTGAATCCTGTGAGCCAAAATCGGATGCAGAAGTGGATGCTTCACAGGTATCAACTGAAGGATGTTGATCCCAGAAGGTGTCTCAATGGAGAGGGGCTAGCAACCCCTGTAGTCTTTCTAGTACATTAGCTCTACTTAGATATGGATGCAGCTGTACACCCAGGGCTAGGAATATGGTTCCTACTCTGAGTATGTGAATATTGTGTCAGCAGTATGGGATACAAAATTTTCTAAGCCTGCACTTGGATGTCAAGTTCTGCTTCTTGGTGGCTGTGTATTCTCAGTTCAGTCATATGTAACATAAAATCCCTTTCTCTATTGTTGGTTCACACATGGGAAACATTTGATACTATATTAAGTAATAAAAATTGGTTTAATATTCTATTGGGAATTTATGAAAACATAAATAATTTTTCAACTTATAAATATTGAGAACTACTAGTCCACAAATTTCTGAATAAGAAATCCGCCAATATTTCATTAGAGTTTTAATGGGTTTTTTTTGTGTGTGGGGGAGTTTATTTTTAAATCTGTGTTGTAAGGCTGAAGTCAGAGAGAAGAAACAGATAAATCAACAGAAATTTGAATGAAGAATATGTATGTGTCTAAATTAACATCAAAAGAGCAATTCCCTATTTAATTTGGCATTAGCTTGCTGACTTTCCCTAACCAATGATGTACTAATCAATAGTAAGCTAGACTCTCAGAACCTCTGAACCTCATGTACTGCCAATTCCTGACACAAACGCAGAAGCCCATATTGGCATATACTGAATGCAGACCTGGGGATTTGGCCTTTTCTGTATCCTGAAGAGCCTGGAGTAAAAGTTAAACATAAGGCCTGGGACAACATGTCTTGATTAGCCAAAGATTCCCCTTTAGGAGACCACAAGGACATTCCTCAGAAACACTTCTTGGAACAGCAGACAATGGGATCTGTTGTTGTGAGCCATGTCATGGTGTTATAAGTTGGTTGAGGGTGTATCCTGTAACACAGAACTCCCTGTTTCTTCTGCTGGTGTAAACCCTCGCCTTTCTGTGGTACAGTGGCCTCACCCCAAAACCGCATCAGAAGAAGCTTTGTAAGGACTCTGGACAAAGCCCAGGGATCACACAGAGCTGGGCTCATCAGTGTTTGCCTTGGGCTATTCTGTGTGCTTTCCACTTTCTGTACTTTCTCTTGGGGTCGCCATTATGTAACATTCATAAATATTTCATAAGCGGGAGCTGTATGTAGTCAACTGTAAATGCTACAGATCACACCACCTACAGGAAGAGGATGTTTCATCACTTAAGTTACAACCAATCCATTTCTATGACTATGAGCATTTTCTCCATAAAGCAGTAGTTTAATAGGTACTATGGAATAATGAAATGTTAAGTGTGGTCTTAGGAAAACTTGACAAAATTTTTAAAATGAGCTTTGAAAGACCGAATTTTCTATATGTTGCACCACTGTGGTTCATCAGCATATCACACTGTCACATTGCCTTCAGCTATGTGAGGACATATTGATTTATTCCCTCTGGTTCCTAAATTTCACCTCTTGACAACAAATGAACTATATTAGTAAAGTGCCTATGTAATTTGCAATATACCTTGGAGAAGTGTGAAAAAATAGCCATCATTTAAAAAAAAAACTTGACTATCTACACACACACACACACACACACACACACACACACACACACACATTTCTATAATAGATCCTCCACTTTTGCTTAATAGTTCTGTATTTCTCTCCTGACAATGATTATACTGGTATAATTATGTCCTGGGTCCTCTAAAGTACTTCACTGTGAATATGTAATGTAAAAATTAAAAGTAAATATACTTCTCAACTGCACACAACTCCATTGTATTTGGTAATATTTTTATTAGTTCATGGGGTACCAATGCTTTTTGAAGAGCTCACTGCGCATACAATAAAACAATGTGATACTATTTTGGAATGTACCAGTGATTAAAGGGAGCAAGTATGTTTATGTAAATATGATTTTTAAATTTTCGAGATGATTACATAATGACATCACTTCTCCTTTTTCCTTTCAATCCCTCTCAGTGGCCTGTAGATTTTTGTCTAGGGTTGAGACCCCTGAGTTTTCTCCTTCCTTGTTTCTATGTCTATTGGTGTCCTCATTGCTTGTATTATGGCCATAGGCAGCTTTGTTGGTGAGATTTCACGGGTGCAGCTTCTCTGACATTTCTAGGGGACACAATCTCACAGCAAGCCCGACAATCTTCTGTCTCTTACACTCTTTCACCCCGTTTCTACAATGAAACCTGAGCCTAAGGTGTAGGAGTTGTGTTGTAAGAGGAGTATACATTGGGACCAGGAGCTGTAACTCTACATTGTGATAAGCTGTGGTTTTAGAGAATGCATTCCATCTGTTGCAAAGAGAAGTTTATGTGGTGGAGGATGAGTATTACATTAATATAAAACTATAAAGATATACATATTTAGAATGTAGTTAGAGATTATGTTAGTTTAGTAAAGTGGAGTTTATTGGGTCTTCTCTAAGATCTATGACTTTACCAGTCTTGGAACATTGTCTAGGTTTCCATTATGTGACAAGGAACAGGCTTTAAGTCCAAATATAGAGCTGTTGGTTACCACAAAAGAACGTGTGCCATTACTGAACCATTAAGGTTATTGTGGCATGTGGCTGTTGTGGTGCATCAGCATCATAGCAAAAACAAGCATCTTAATAGAGAGAAATCCCATGGTCATGCATGTGAAGTCTGGAATTGTTGCCAGTTAACCTAGGCTTTATTCATAGAGTCAATAGCATCCAAACTGGCAACTTAATGAGCTCCTACAAGCTGACAAACTGAGGCTAAGAGTTTGTATAGAAAAAGAAAAGAGCTACTCACAAAAATGTCAAAGATCAAGATAAGGCTGGTACAGCTAATGTCTCCAAAGTATAGGAAGCCTGCAAATTCACTGGGGTGACACACTAAGGCTGGTACAGCTAATGTCTCCAAAGTATAGGAAGCCTGCAAATCCACTGGGGTGACACACTATACTGAGCAGCAGAATCTGCTTATGCATCTATCTCTTGGGCGTAGAATCACAGATTACTAATATTTCTAAACACACACACACACACACACACACACACATTCATATACATTCACAATTCAGAAGACACTTTAAGGAAATTTTCAGGAATAGGAAACCATCCATGGAAGGAGGGATGTAAAATTATACATGGTAAGACATGAAAACTACCGAAAAGAGCTTGTATGGAGTATTAGGAAGAGAGAAAACTTGATTTCTCATCTACAGACAAAGTTAATTTCATGCTACTTTCTTATGTATACATACTTTAGGAGGAAAAAAAAAAACTTTCCTATAGGTATAATTTTAGAAACATCCAGAAGCTTTCTTATTTTATTTTATGTGCATGAATGTTTTGTCTACATGTATATATGTACACCATGTGCTTGCTGTTGAAAGCCAGGAGAGTGTGTCAAATGCCCTGGAGCTGGAGTTACAGATGGTTGTGAGCCAACATGTGGGTGCTGGGAGTTGAAAATTGAACCTGGGCCCTCTGCAAAAGCAGCAAGTTCTTTTAGTCACTGAGTCATTTCTCTGCCTCCCTCAAAAGAAAACTTTCTTTAAAAACATGCTTTCAAAAATTCAAAGAAGTGTTGTATTAAATTGTGTGGAAATTTGGAAAAATATTATTTTTCCCTTCAAACTAACAAGTGAAATCCACAAGTGGAGAAAGAGTGACAATGTACTTTCCTATTTGAATGCCACAGTGGTCTCTGTTGGGTCCTACTAGACTAGAGTCTAGCAGAGCAATTAGCTCTAATTAGCACGTTTATTGTCAAGGTTCCATGAAATGTGAGAATGGGATGGGCAGAGAGGATAATCCCCTTATCTCCACTACTGCTGATCCCTCCAGAAAACAAGATTGAAGACATTGTCAGGGTCTAGAAGGCAATTTCACTGCCACCAGCTGCCTGTCCGCACTAACAGAGGTCTGCCCCCAGGAATACCTGCCTACGGCTCTCATGGACCTTCATTCCAGAATTGGGAAGTGAAATTCCATAGAAATAGCAATTCTATTAACATCAAGGATTGGAAGCTCCTGTGGGATTTCAATATGGATTTTACATTTTAACACAATAGACACTGATAAATACTCTTGTATGCCTCAGGAATATAGTTAAATGGGATAGTCAAGGGGTTTCTTAAGTAATGAAAGTTTGCAAAATGTCTTCAAGTTTAATAGTTAATAGAAGTTTTCTCTCTTTTTAATGCTCTGAACAATAAGAAGATTTTCATCTTGATGTATTTTAAAAAATAGATCCTGAGACAACATTTAAACCTAATCTATATAACAGCTATTTTATTAAATTATTATGATACCAATACATGACTATAACTACATACTATAAATTAATTTGAAAGTGTAATATGTATCAAATTTAATATATCATATTGCTTTATAAGTTATAATTCTATTAATTTTCTTCCTTAATTAATTTTGATGTTTAATATTCAAATCTTTAAGCAATATTAGTTATTAAAATAATTCAAAATTTAGTTCATATTATATTTGGATCATTGATGTAAATAGAAAAAAATGAAAATGTAGGGCACAATTATATGAATTAACACAATAATTTTAGAATGAAGTTATGATAATTTAATGAAAAAGAGAATGGTTACACCTTTGGGAGCATGCTCTAATAGAATAACATAGTACTCATAATCTCTAGGTACATCTTTATATTCACTTAAAATCAATTAACCGTTTAGCTTGGCAACATAAACACACATAGTGAAAGAAGGGCATGTGTATAAATAGGTATTATCTATATATGCATATATATACATATACACACACATATATATGCACATAGCATAAGGACATAACACATATGTTCTAAAAATTCTGTGTCGAATATATAAGGCAATACATATGCATAATATACATAATGATGCATGTATTATATATGTTCACTTATGCATACATACACAGTGTTATATGTATGTAAGTTATCTGTCTACCTATGTGTAAAGGTGTGTATATTTACTTTTTCATGTATATTCATATATGATAGAATATGAAATATACTAATACAATAAGTAGAAGATATAATAATGACACAAAATAGTGTTTATTCTGAATTAAAATTCTGAGTTCTTGGTAGATGTATGATATGGGAGGATTTTTAAGCTTTGTTAAACAGTCTACAGCAAAATGATTATTTGAAAATAGTATAAAGCTGAAAAGATATGTTTGCTTCTCTTATTTGTACTCATGCTTTTATGAACTGAACGTTTTTTTCACCCCAATGTGGTATTTCCTTTATAATTATAAAACACACTTTAAATCCAAAACTCACAAGCAAATTGTCTCAAATTAAATTATGAACAAGTTGAAACACAAATTGGCAGACAAACAAATGGCACACAAAAGGGAAACGCCAGCAGAAGGAAAATCAGGATTGTTGACCCCTTGGTTGGATATTTTCATACACTGCTGAATTTATTGTATAGGCAAGACATTACAGGATGGAGGTGCTGGCTTGTAAATGTTTAAAAAATGGTATGTTTTTTTCTTCTCAAAATATTTAGTGTCTACATTTCATCAGTGAGCCAAGTAAATCATGGCTTCTTCAAGTGCAAGGATCGAAACCAATTACCATTAGTGACCATCGGGTGCAGCCGATCCTTTCTGTCCTGTTGCCTGAATCTCAATGCTCTCCCAAGTGTGCCTGTGCAATTTAACAGGACGATCAATACCCCGCAGCAGTTAGCAGCAGCCCTCTTGAAGTGCTTCACAAAACGTGCTACATTTCTCTACCGAATAAATGTCAAAACATTCCAACAGCTACAATTCTTGGGAGAAATCGTTCTTCTGAAACATTATTGACATACTTTAACCCACATTTCCCGCCGCTCGCAGGCGTCCTACTGGCCAGTCAATTCCGATTTGGCAAGAGCCACATCGACACGTGCCCCTGCTGACTTGCTTGGCCGCTGTGAAAGATAGCAAATCTGGTGGTTAGGTCCTGGAGTTCAAGGGTCGGTGGTCTAACTCTGACTCAAGGTCAAGGTGATGGCAATCCCTCTCCAGAGACTTGGCTTCATTTCTAACCCGCCCTTGAAACTGATCAATAGCATCACAAACCATGCCTCCTGAGCACAAAAGACCACCGGATCTAAATGCTACTAGGTTATGTCTGGTAAATCAGAAGCTTAAAAGCCATTCAGGGATATTTAACTTCTCACTGAAAGGATAAAGCAATAGTGATACACTCATATACATCTTTATAATTAATAAAATAATAAATAATTTGAATATACATATGCAGTGTGTGTGTGTGTGTGTGTGTGTGTATGTGAGTTTGTGTTTGTGTCAAGAAAAGAAACAAGGTTTTTTTTCAAATCTATAGGCTTTTTTTTTTAATTGGTCCACTTTAGAAACTCTCATGTTGTGACTGCATTGGTCTAAACTCATAAAGTAATGGGGCAGTCAGTAGCAGCCAAGGCTTTATTTAGTAGGCGTATATGTTCTCCTTCAACCTTAGCTTGATTTTCCTTTGTTTTGTTGCCCATTTAAAATCCTTGACCTCCCCCAGTCTTTCCATGAATTATTTCAGCAGAAGATGTGAGTCTTCCACATAGCTTTGAAAAAAACAAGTTGCCGTCAGTGCAAACAGATAGCTGCAATGATGGTCCAAGCTTCAGTTGGATATTCACAAGAACAGAAAGTGTTTTGTTGGCCTGGCTCTACAATTTATTCCAGAACAAAAAGGTGAGGACCTTAAAAATACCCAGCCAGCCCAGTCAGGTCACTGTGGAGCTATCACTGCAGACAGACAGCTAGCATTCCTTCACAAGGACTTCTCTTACTGCATCTGGAGTCCATGGGTAGTACTACTTAACCAAGAGTGTTAAGAGTGGATTTTACTCACTCAGGACATTATCATGAGTTCTCTAACCCCATTGCTTTCTGGCTTCTTGCTCAGCGATACCTGCTCCTGGCCAGAAAATAGTTACAAAGAAAGAGAAGGTCTATCCCAAATTACAAAATGTTACCTTTGCCTTCTTTGAGGTGAAAACTTATTCACTGGAGACAGTGAATGTGTATAAGTAAGGCTGTTGAGATATCCACAAGTGTCCCTAGATATACTAAAATTCTTAGTACCATTTTTTTCCAATAAACACCAGTAATAACAATCTGAATAACAACTTCTCCATCAATTTCTCTTAAAATTATATACATTTCTAAGCAAACAAAAATGTTTTAATGTCATCTATTTAATATTAAAAGACTTTTAAGACAAGATACAGTACCCATATTTTTTATAATTTTCCTTATCTCTTTCTCAAATTTATCCAAGAATGTAACTTTGTGCAAAAATGGAAAACACATGAAACTGTATGCTCAAAAGTAATGTGAAGCAAGATTCAGGACAAAGAAAATCCAAGACACTCCCAAAATCTCAATACCATTTCATACACACATTTTGGGTTAGAAGATCATATACAGAGTTAATATGGAAAACAAAATTACCAATGTAAGGTTCAAATTCATGATAGCGATGGCCAAAAGTGAGTGTAGAACATGCCGTCAGAAACATACAAATAAATATTTCTTGATCCAAACTGACTGGATTTAATCATTAAAGGATGAGTTTAGGAGCTCCTTTAAAAAGAATCATCAATAATTTCTTTAAGACAGATAACAACTCTTAGCATCTAGTAGGCAAACTGCAGGTTTTATTCCTTAACCCTAAATAACATGAAATTTAGACTATTTTAGGAGGCTGTTATAATTAGCCATTAGACACCTAAGTGTTTGTATTAACATTTCTGAGTATTTTGAGGGATGATGTGATTCTCTTTATATATGAGACAGAATTTGCTTTCATCTACACTAAATGCTTGCTGAATCTTTACCACCTCCTGTCAGAAAATGTAATTAAGGTTTGCCTAAATATTCTGATTATGCTTTAAATATTCATTTCTTGATATATACATACTGCATTTCTTATATCAGTTAATTTTCATATCAATTTTAAGTGGCTGTTTGCCCATGCTTCATAATAAGAGGCCTAGAAAGAAAGAAAAAATATTTACCATTTCACTTTTGGGCTTAGAACTCTGAAACCAAAGCCCATGTTTAAGGCATTGTTGTTCTTTTAATGTTGCCTTGCCAAGGATATCCAAAATGACAGGCTTGTCTAATTTCCACGGGAGGATCATTTTTTTGTGTGTGTGTATGTGGCAAAGATAACTCATGTCTTATTAATCAGGTTTGGATAAGACAACAAGCTAAGAATAATCATTAAAATAACTAATAACACAGTAACTAGAAGGAGTTGCTAAAACTGGAGGGATAAGAATACTCTTCTCTTCTATTAGATCAATCTTATTAACTAATTGTTATAATTCCTCTTTCACAAAGTTAGACAAAATGAGTAAACAAAAACCTACAACTGAAGATGAAAATGTTGGAGAGATAATTGAGCAGGAAGTTGGTGCTGGAAGAAGATCAAGATGACTCACAGGCTGCAATTCTGGCTTCAGAATTCATTCTGCAGCTTCTCCTTTGTGGTCTTGTGTACATCATACAACTTACTTGAAACTCACTTTATTCCTCTCAAAGATGAAAATAACAATGGGCATTTTCCTGTGATAGTGAGGTGAGACTATGCTGCTGAAAAGACACATTAAGAAAAGTTAAGAGGGGAGGGGATGCATACTCATGCCAAGAGGACTTCAGAGCTATCAGAACAGCACAGGCAAAGAGCTTAAAAGCTTCAGGAGAGGGAGGAGTAGCTACACACTAAGTCACTAATGGCAGTGGCATAAGGCTATTTAGCAGCCAGGATGACAGAAGGTACCATGTAGCATGCCAGCAAATTCTGAAAGGAACAAACCATCCCTTGGAATCTGGGTTCCAGTAAAACCATCAACAATACATAAAATCGGTATAGAGGTGTTCTGAATACACAGCGGACCAGAGCTAACTTATGTTTTCCCATTGTAAGGAATTACGTTATTCAGCAGAATGAAGAAAATGTGTAAACAAGACAGGGGAACAGAAGGACAGCAAAGAAGATCCTCTAGCTGGCAGCTGCCCCAAAGGGTAAAGGTAACCTGCAGAAAGAAGGGCTAAGGGAAGAGAGTAGCCCTGAAGGTCAGGGTTGTGGCAATTTGACATGAAGATCTGCTAAGCCACCAGACACAAACGAGGGAGCCAAGCAAGGTAAAGCCAAAGAAGACCATTTGCAGCAATCAAAATATGTCGATTTCTATTATATATTTTATTATATTAAGGTATAAAATGATAGCAAACAAAAATACTAGGAAAAACAGCACTCATAGCACACTAGTATAATACAACTATGATTAGGTTGTGAAATTAAGAAAAACACAAGAGGCATCAGTTCAAATTTTCCGTGTGCAATGAGTTCTGTATGTCTTCAGCAATGGGGCCTTGCCATCAGATTGTAGAGAGAAAACCAGTCTCAGAAAAAGCCTGAGTTGCTTGGAGGTTCATATAGGACATGTTTGATCAACAATTCTATTAGCTCTAACACATTCACAGTAAAAGAAGAGGCTTCTACTGTATTAGGTTTTCATACCACCCCTCAAATGATCCTTAATTTTAGCTGTCTCTCTATATATTACCTTTCTCATGTCCTTTGCTCCTTCTCCCCACTTTATCCTCCTCATTCCAGTCCACCACTTATCCATTCACAATTACATGCTTCAGTTCTCTTTCCTGGGGAGATCTATCCACCAGCACCACCAGCATCACCAGCACCACCAGCATCACCAGCACCACCAGCCCCAGCCCCAGCCCCAGCCCCAGCCCCAGCACCACCACCAGCACCACCAGCACCAGCACCAGCACCACCAGCACCAGCACCACCACCACCACCTGTTTACTCTCTATATATCCTCTGTGGTTATATGGATATTCCGTATTTGTCTTTCTGGGTCTGGATTACCTCATTCAGGATTTTCTTTTCTGGTTTCATTCATTTAACTGTATATTTCATAATTTAATTTTTGATACATGAATATTACTCCATTGTACAAATGTACAACATGTTTTTATCGAATTGTTTGTTGTAAGACATCTAGGCTGTTTCCAATTTCTGGCTTTTATGAATAGAGCCGCAGTGACCATGTTTGAGCAAGTGTCTCTGCAGTAGTATGAAGTGTCCTTTGGGAATATGCCCAAGAGTGATATAGCTGCATCTTGGGGTAGAACGATTTCCATCTTCCTGAAGAACTGCCACACTGATGTCCTTAGTGGCTGTACAAGTTTGCACTCCCACCAGCTATGGATGAGAGTTCCCACATCTAGAACCTTCACCTACGTGTGCTAATATTCTTGGTACCAGAAGGTAATCTGCACTCTATCAAAGGAGAAATATAAACAACAAGCAAGCCACAAATCCTTTGATTTACCATGGTATTCTGCCCGCGAAGTATGCCAGTACAGTGGTGGCCAAAGCTTGTAGAAGTAACCAACCAGTTGGGTAATGGTGGTGCACGCCTTTAATCCCAGCACTTGGGAGGCAGAGGCAGGTAGATCTCTGTGAGTTCAAGGCCAGCCTGGGCTATAGTACGAGTTCCAGGAAAGGTGCAAAGCTACACAGAGAAACTCTGTCTCAAAAACAAAAACAAAAACAAAACAAAACAAATAAGTAACTAACCAATTTCTCATTTGTCTTTGTCTTAAGATGCACTCCACAAGATAAAACTCATACCTGATGCAGCTTGGGTGACTAGATGGACCAGGGCCTGAGGTTAAAACCAAATACTAATGTTCTACTAAAAGAAGGTAGCAATAAAATGACTTCTAATAACATTCTGCTATACTTCTAGATCAGTGCCTTGCTCAGCCATCATCAGAGAAGTGTCCTCCTGCAGCAGGTGGGAACAAATACAGAGACCCACAGGCAGACAGTTTAGGGATAGTCCTAAAAGGGATACCTCTATCACATCTCTCTCCTCTGGGCTCAGAGAATCCCATGGAAGAGGAGTCAGAAAGAGTGCAAGGGCCACAGAAGACTACAGGGAACCAAGGCAACAAGGAATTCTAAACACAAAAGGACAGGTGCACATATGAACTCATAGAGACTGAGGCAGCACACAAAAGGCCTTCATTGGTCTGCACCAAATGGTGTCCTAGAGCTGAAAGGAGAGTGGACAGGTGCCCTCCCACCATCTCTAAATATGAAGCTATCTCCAATTGATAACCACTAGCAAATGAAAATTTAGTTCTCTTCAAGGGAATATCACTGGGGAAACATACTTATCTTCAGGGTAGGCTGCATGCTGAGCAGTAGATGGCCAACAGAAAATGACTCATTGACATCCATAGAGGTTCCTTGACTTACAAAGTGTGTTAGTGTTTTCTCTTTTTCATGTTCTTAAATTTTGTCTTTTCATTATTCTCTCTATCTCCTTTCCTCCCTTCCTCCCTCCCTCCCCCCTTCTCTCTGTCTCTCTTTCTCTCTCTCCAGGTTTTTGTGATATATTAGGGTTTCCAGATTTGTGTTTTTATGGGATCACTGAGGGTGTGAATGAGTAAGACGGTGTCTATTTTTGTTTCTTGTGCTTTTCCTTGGTCTTCTTTCTTTCTATTTGCTTTGTCCCACATCAGTGTGTTTATTTTTTATCTTATTTTGTATAATTATTATCCCTCAGATGCCTGTTTGTTTTCTAATGAGAGACAGAAGGTAAGTGGATACAGATGTGAAGGGAGGTGCAAAGGAGCTGGGAGGAGTAGAGAGGGCAAAACCATTATCTTGGTATATTGTAGGGTAAAAAAATATATTTCAATAACCGAATTAAAAGAAACAGTTTTTTCATATATAAAGATACCTAAACAATAACTTAATCAAGAAACATACAAATGATATTTAAAAACATTACACCTTTTAAAATCTTAACGTACCCAAATACACCCCCCCACACACACACACACACACTTGAGATTAAGAAGTTCAATGAGGTTTACCCCTGGGAATCAGAAAGACAGCTACATTTTTGTCATAATCCTCTTAGGAATTGGTTTGGGCCAGGTTCCCTTGGAGCACAGCTTGAGAGGAGGCTTTCAATCATTCTCAGGACAACATTCCCAAGAAAAGTTAAAGACAGAAAGCTGGAAATGGCAGGCATTGGAGGTCATACCTAGAGGGTGGATGTGACTGATCCAGCTCTGAGTTTAAGTAATGAGGCTTTACTGTTGGCTTGTGACCTAGACCGTCCACATCTCTTTCAGTTCCCATCTGCAGGCTACACGCTGGGGAAAGGACAAGTTTATCTGGAGATTGTCCTTCAGAGAAGGTGACAGCTGTGAGCCACCCTAGATACAAGTCACTGGGTTGTGGTGCTGCGTGGCTGAGAAGAGGAGCCAGGTGCTGCCTTAGCATCATTAGAAGAATTGTAATTCAGCTTCGTACTCTATCATTTTCATGCCCTTGTAACATCAATGATGGCTCCAACACGAGCAGCCTTATCCAAAGGCAGACATCTTTGGGTCACACTCACAGGTACTATCTGTGACTGAAGCCAGATACTGCATTTGATCTGTGGTCTATGATGGCACACGAGTTCATCATAGTTTGGGCACATTACACAATTGCTTGATCTAAACAGCTTGCTTCCAGTTCTTTCCTTGTTATAGAAAGGAACCTATGGATAGACTCTAGAATTTCAAGATTTGGGACCATTTGAAAACATTTTGTCAAATTGATATTCATGTTGTGAAGAATCCTCTGCTATTGAATTCCATAGCCTTTCATGCATGGGTAGGAACTGATACAGTCTGCCTGCCCTATCCAAAGGGAACGTTGATTGGAAGATTAAAAGACAACACAGATCAGAGACATGAAAAACTGTGTGACATCACACTGCAAACACATCTTCATTTCCACTGTTTCATAATTTTCATGTTTTTAATGTTGTTTTGTCATTGCAGAGCTCCAAGAAATACAAATAGCAGGCTGAAGGTACCTTTACTCCTAAACGTGAGCAGGAGTGGGAAAGTCACTGGCGGCCCTGTTAATAACAACAGTCGGCTTTACTCCTCTGCTCCCTACCATTATTTATTAGCCTTTCTTTATCTTACCAAGGTGCTCAGGATAAGGCCTGATGACATTCTCCTGGGGAGTATTTATAACCTTGATATGTATGCAGACTCTTGCCCATTAGTGAACTCTGCACTTCCTAATTCTGATAAACATATCTATAATGAAAAATCCTGTTTTGTTTATTAACTTCTAAAAAAATAAATCAAAATGATGAACACTGAGCTATTTAGTCCGTGTCTTTGTCGGGATTCCTTTGCTAAGTGGAAACAAAATTAGAAAACATCTACCAGGATTGTCTTTTGTATCACTGACTGGTATTTTTATGTTCTATGTGGTTTGCATTAATCCATTTTTTTAATTAAATGTAAATTTTCTTTAAAATTTTGTTGATGCTGGTCATTCTTTTGCTAAGATTTATCTTTTAAATATGTGTCTGTATAGGTATCATGGGGAGTGTGTGGGTTATGCATGTGAATGCAGGTGTCCATGGAGGCTAGAAGAAGGTGTTGCATCCTCTGGAACTAGAATTACAGGTATTGCAATGTACCTAACACAGGTGTTGGGAACTGAATCCAAACTTTTGCAAGAGTACCTACTGCTAGTTTCCGAGCCACCTCACCCTCCAATGTTCATGATCCTAACTGGGCACCTAACTTAAATTCTCCCTCAGATACAATGCTTTCATGAGGAAAAATCAAAACTTTAATGACCAGCTGAGAATGAGATTTTGGAAAATGGGGGAAAACATTACATTCAGTACATTTCCCTGCTGTTTGAACCACACTTTTTCCTTTCTGCAGTCTCCATGTGATGATTAACCTGGTCCTATGATAGAGGAGCTTATGGTTTCTAATTAGCCATCAAAATATTTCTTTCCATACAGTCACCTCACCCATTAGACATATGAAGCAGTTGTAATTCCAACTTAGAATTCCAATTTTCTCCATTTGTAGTAACAACAAAAACTTAAATACCCATCTTAGTTGCAGCATAACTTTATTAGAAATGGAAGTAAAAAGATGTTCTTGGTTCTCAAATAAACATAACAAAATATCACTAGGAAGATTGATAGGAAATTCTTCATGTTCTTTGTCATTGCAGGAACACCAGGATGAAGGCACCATGTACATTAATTACCTCATAATCCCAATTTTCACTTAGGAATCTGGAATAATTGTTTCCAGCACCCCCACTCATGTTAAGTCTCATAAGTATTCTGGCTTGTATGGTTAATTACACTGTAGATTCTTAGAAAGCCTGAATGGACCCCATGTTCAAATGATGCTCACACTTCTTAACATTCCCCTTACCCATGCTCTGTAGGTAAGCCATAGCTCATTGTCTTTCTTGGTTAGACTTGGGAGCCCTTACTTTGGTGTGTCTTCAGTGAAAAACTGAGCAAGACAACTGACTGCTTTATTTTCATCCACAATTCCAGAGGTATAAATCTACCATGGCAAGTCTCAGAACAGTTCTCCTGAAAGAAGTGAGAAAGTTCCTCAGTGGTGAGGAGAGCCTCGTGTGTCAGTATACTTTCCCCTTTGTCCAAGGTTATTACATTCTCCTCTCTCCACATTAAGACTCTTGGAGGGTTCAGCCCTTTTCAGCATAGATTGTTCCCTTTTCATTGATAACACACATGTCAATATTCTCTGGAAACAGCCTCATAGAAGCACTCAGAACTATGCTTCATAAGACCTTGGCATCTGTCAATCCTGCCAAGTTGAATATCAAGATTAACGACCACAGCATTCTTCCAGAGCACTGGAAACAAACAAACAAAAATCTATCATTGTGACTCTGTGAACCATAGCATGTTCAGTAACACATTGAAGCATATGCCTTCAGGAAGACAGCTTCCACAAGTCATGAGAACAGCTAAGTGGATCAGTCTGCTTTCACTGTTCAGTGCAGAAGTAAACACTGATCACTCTGAATAGCATTATATCTGGCAGTATGGAAGGCTGTGGAGAGAGAGGTCTGTTTAGAGGTGGCATGCAGATGACAGTGTAAAAAAAGAAAGGTTAGAAATGGTCACTTTTTTAGGGGAGTTCAAAACAGGGTTTCTGAAATGGTCACATATTATCTGCATACTGGCATAATGACATTTATATCTTGAAGAACACTAAGTGCAGACCCCAAATTCAGTAACACAACACCATTCTGAAAACTTTCAGTTTCAGGAAATGAAACACAAAACAGCTTAAGCTAAATGGAAGATGATGACAGGCAGGAAATGAACCTCCAAAATAGCAAACTGAAACTGTAAAATACCTTCTGACTGTCCTGGTGCACACTACCCTGCCTGCCTAATTCTGCCTTTTCTCCCTCGGTTCTGAGGCTGGTTTCTCCGATGGATTTTAGATTTCATTCCTTTAAGGAGATGGTTTCTCCTAGAAGTCCTTGATGGTAATAGACACTTTCTCAGAAGCCCTGATCATAGTGTTTTTCCAATGTCAAAAAGATCAAAATTAGCCAACAAATATTTTCGTCTTGGTTCAAGTTTAAAAATCTGCACAAACAATAAAATTTCATTCTATGAAAGGAAGATGAGCGAAATGAGGTTCAGCATCATGTGACTTACATCCTCCCTCCCTCCCTCCCTCCCTTTCTCCATCTCTTTCTCTCTACTTCTCATCCTCCCTCCCTCCCTTCCTTTCTTCTTTTCTTCCTCCCTCCCTCCCTCCCTCCCTCCCTTCCTCCCGTCCTCTCTCCCTCCCTTCCTCCCTTCCTCCCTTCCTCCCCCTCCCTCCCTCCCTCCCTCCCTTCCTCCCGCCCTCCCTTCCTTTCTTCTTTTCTTCCTTCCTCCCTCCCTCCCTCCCTCCCTTCCTCCCGCCCTCTCTCCCTCCCTTCCTTCCTTCTTTCCATCCTTCTTTCCCTTAAATTCTGAATCATTTGTCATAGGGCACTTTCCAGAACCATGCCAGTGTTCTTGGATTTTTCAGTGTTTAACACTAAGCTAATCTTTGTAAAGTTAGCCTGTCCCAAGTATTTTGTTGTAAAAATGCAAAATGAAATACTAACACATTTTTAAAGGATGAATAGTTTTGTGATTAATTAATATTAATCAATTCATCATGCTATTTCCTTGGTGTTATACAGTATACAAATATAATATATTGTATTCTGAGTATTTTCTCATCATATTATATTTCCACAAAATAAAAAATATATTTACACTTCTTCCTGTATCTATAATATATACAATTGTGTTAAGGCCAAATTGTTCAAATATTAATATATTATATTATTAAATATAATTAATTAATGATAAAATTTTAGACTTAATATTAGAGTTATTTTTACATTTATTGTTTGAAACAAAAGTTGATTAAATCTTGTCAATTTTTAATAAAATAACTTTGAAGCAAAGAACATTTTAATGAGATTGATTGAAGTCTTTGTTTCAATTAATTCATGGTTGTATAAATAAATATTATTTGTTTCTAGAAGGGACAAAACTTTGATTCTATTTTATTTCTCATTTTCTATAATGCTAATCTTTCATAAAACTTGTCCATAATGAGGGAAATGGAATAAGTTTGTTTTGGCCATATTATTTTCCAAGGCCTACTGTCTTCATTGGTAAAAAATATTCTAATAGTAAACCATCACAAAGACTACATGTAAAGCTCTCTCAGCAACTGATGGGGTTAGGCCTTTTTGAGATTTATTAAAAATAAATTAAAATTTCTCTGGATGAGAATTATTTATTACCCAGTTATTAATTTTTATTCAACTGATATAAATATTTCAAATTGTCCCTTTATTTGATAGATTGGAGGATTTTACATGCTCAAGAAATAAGTAATATGGATATGGAATATGGTGGAGATGAGGATTGAGGACCATCTCAGTATCCAGATGCTCTTGGGCACAACCATAGGAAGTACAAGTGATAAATGGTGACCCAAGACTCATTCCCTTAACACTCTGTGGAAAGTCCTATGCATTTTAAGTGTGCATAGGACACTTTTGGAAAGTTTAGATCATTCAAAGGACAAGAAAGAGGGGGAAGAGTAAGAGAGAAGAAGCTCAAAGAAATTCCGATGCCGGTAAATCCAAGAAAGCTATGGAAAAACCTGAGAATCTGGAAAGTGAAACTCTAGGACTTATAATAATATTTCCATTAATTGACTTTTATGATATTCTACCCTTGAGCACTGGACATGAGAAGCTAAGAAGAATAAATATACTAACACACACACACACACACACACACACACACACACACACACACAGTCCAGAGTTTCTGGTACTCACAAAGGGCTGAGAAGACATTAGATTGACTGAGGCCAGCCAACTCCAGGAAACACCGGAAAAAATAGCTGTTGTCCAATGAATCAATCATGAATGTTAAGATTTCAGAGTGAACATGAGCAAGAAGTAAATAATCATTAGGAAAATTGAAATCTAGTTCCAGTTCAGCCTGGTTTGTAATTAATCTGTCTTATGTGCCAGTGTCTATTGGTAGTTTCATACAGAGATCATAGATTTTTATAAGACATGGTTTCTATCACTCATGAAACCATCATCAGATATTCTAAGACACAAGGCAAAGAATGCCCCAACATGTAAAAAACTCTAAGGAACATCATAATGCTGTCTAGAATAACTGATTTACATATTCAAGAACATGTATAGCAGTGCTAGGAAACTTATATCTGTATTCTATTGCAAAATATGAAATTGTGACATTTAACAGTTTAAAGTAATACAAATTTACAGTTTTTGTGAACTAGGTACACAGTAGCTGAGTCCCCTGCTCAAAGTCTCGCAGGTGTATTCCCTATAAGCTTCTAAGTAACGTGGGCTCCACTGGTTTCTGGAGACTTACCCATGGCCGCTAAGTGGCTCCACACTCAATTCTTTGTGTTTGTGAAATTCAAGTATAAATTAGATCAAATTAAAACTTCAGCAGTCATGTTTTAGAATAGATTAGATAGTTATAGAAAACATTATTGTCCAAAATAGTAAATGAAGAGAAAATGTAAGGAGTAAAAGACAGAATATGCCGGGGAGATGACTCAGCTTCAGAGTGCTTGATGAAAGAGATGAGACCTGAGTACTGATTCCCAGCACTCATTAAGACTAGGCATGGAGGTGTGCATCTGTAATCCTAGCATTCATAGGGCAAAGGCAAATGGGTCCCAGGTCTTATTGGCCAGGCAGCTGAGCCAAACAATAAGCCCTACATTCAGTGAGAAACCCAGTTTCCAAAAGCAAGGTGGAAAATGATTAAACTAAGACACCTGACAGTGACTTCTGGGCCCTATATGCACAGGTAAGTGCAGGTAAGTGCACTTTGGGTGTGTGAGTGTGTGTGTGTGTGTTCTCTCTCTCTCACATACATAGAGACTATAAAAATTCAAAATTTTGAAAGGAAATATTTAAAAAGACACAGTGAGTAGATTTTCATAAATAATGGATAATAAAAGAATAAAAGTTATAAATACACTGTTAGAATTACAGAAGAAGGAAATGGGACAATTATGACAGTAATGTGTCAGTTGAAGAAATGTTGGCCAAAAGTATCCTAAAATGAAGAAAGAAACCAAGACTTGGCCAATCCCAAGCAGCAAGTATATAGAAAACCATTGCGATTTTCTTGTCAAATTAAAAGGCAACAAGTCATATCATAAAAAGAAAAAGAAACAATAGTAGAGATAACAGTTGAATCACGGCAGTGACTGTCAGGAGTAAGTTGAAAATTAATAAATTTAATGTGAGATAAAAGTACAGGTGTTTTTCATCTTCACTCTTGTAGACGAATTTCTAAACTGTCTTACTAAATAAGAAACACAGAGCCAAACGCAGAGGTAAAGCCAAAGAAATCAGAGCAAGAGCCACCTAGCTTCAGCTTACCACCAGCAGTAGCTTCCCTGGAGAGAGAGCTTCTTCCTGCCTGACTTGTCTTTTTATTGCCTTCCTCTTCTGCCTTCTCATTGGCTCTAAGCCCACCCACATGACTTCCTCGTCACTGCGTGTCTATACAGACTTCCAGGTCTCTATGGTTAGTACTGGGACTAAAGACTCAAGGGTCACCATGCTTGGCTGAGTCCTTAACCACACAGAGACTCTACCTGTCACGTGATTGGATTAAGGGCGTGGGCTACCACCACTTGACTTCTGTTTCTGGCTAGATAATGACCTCTGATAATGATCACCAGGCAAACTTTATTTATTAACATACAAATAAAATCACATTTCAGCACAATTAAAATACCATCACACACATACCCTCACTTAAAACAAATATCACAGCAAATGTCAGAAAATAAATAAATAAATAATAAAGCACTTAAATTCTTTTTCAGAATGAATTGAAAGCATTCAATCTCAAAATAGGACTGTGAATAAAATGAAATGAAGACTTATAAAAATAATAGATATATACCTAGATTTAAGTTTATATTAACTGAACAGAACTTGCAAATAATGTCGGAAAGATGTATAATGTATTTATTAATAATACACATGAACAAAAGTATAAAATATCAAGGAAAAGTAGGAACTGAAGTGTTTAATCAACTTCTTGTCCAGGAAACACTAAATTTATAAATTTCATTGACCTTCAATTGTTGAGGACACAGACATACAGATAATAAAATTATTAAATAATATTAAAAGTTATGTAAGCAAATATAGGCAGTGAGGGAATAAAATACAAGGAATTCAAAACAAATAGAAAAGACTGAACAAATAAGTCACATTTAAACACATATGCAGTAGAAATGATAACCAGATAGAAATGTAATGATTTTCTGTTTAAATACTGAAGATATTCACATATGAGAAATCAAATGATATTCTATTTATAACAGACATTAAAAGTTTGAAATTGAAAGAAAAAGTGCTATATGAAAGATAAACACAAAGGAAAGATCTACTTTTGCAATGCCAGAAACATTAGTTAATAATAACTAGGAATACCTTATTACCAAAAGGTCATGCAAATTTACATAGTCTAATTTCATGTTTATTGTTATTGATTGAAAATATGTTCTTAAAACTAACAGAAAGGCATACACACTGAACATGGCTTATCAGGTTTGGGGACGTCATTCCCCTTCATTGGAATGCAGTTCATGAAGAGTTACCACACAAATGACAAAATCTCTTTCTAAAAATAGATACAGCAGAAATAACTCACAACTTTACAGCCAGACTGGGATCAACTGATAGAAAAGTTGAAGAGAATTGTAATAAAGAAAAATAACTGCATAGTTCTTCCTCGGTAGAGAGTTTTAAATATCCTAAACCAACTACCATCAAATCCAATCCTGAGTTTATAAACAAGACTGTATAGGAAATCAAGTATATTTTATTCTAGGAATGAAAGATTGGCTTCACTTTGTGAGCTGTAGTAAAATTCTTTTATTAAAATCAAGCAGAAGAAATCGAAGCACATCATTATCCTACTAGATTTAAGATAAATGTTGATAAACATTATCTGTGATTTTTCAAGCTGAAATTTAACAAACTAGGAATATAAAGGTCATTCTTTATTATGTAAACTGCCTAAAAATACCATAAGCATCATGATTGTAAAACAGAGAAAATTTCTTCTTAAGAAAAGGAAGAAGAAAAATATATTCCTAACATTGATCTTTACGTGTTCTCCTATACAAATATATAGAAGTTCTAAAGATGGTAGCATAGAAACTGCTATTATTCTCTGACTAGGTCTTCACTTAGAAAATCTTTATGACTGTAGAGTAAGTGAAAACCCCATGAACATGACAGAATGATTAAAAAAAGAAAAAAGAAAAAGGGGAAGGGAAAAGAGGAAAGAAAATTCTAGGTTGCTGAAAGATGTAATCCTGTAATTAATCACATATTGTGTAGTAAAATTACTGGATGAAAAATAATGACTTATTCGGAAATTGTCTCTCTTCCAATGGGTAAAGGGCTAAGAAATTCCTGTTCCTGTTCCTACAGTGAGAAAGCACTTGACAGTGCAATAATCACCTCAGTCATTATGAATGCATACAAGGTCTAAAGATTGCAAAAGAAGAAACTGTTGTTATTCTCTGACTACATGTTTGCACAAAAAAATCTTTATGACTATAGATTAAGTGAAAATACTATAAATGTGACAAGTTTTTAAAAGAAAAAGGTAAGAAAAAATAAGGAAAGAAAATTCCAGATAACTATCCCATGAAATCTAGAGACTCGTGTATATCCAGAAAGGAATGCTTGATATCTGTGTGTTGGAACAGAAGTTTCACAGACATATGTTATGATAACAATAGTAAATTTTTGGAGGCAGTGTGTATGCTCAGGAGGGCGAGGGGCTCCAGTGACAGACACAAAGGCTTAGGAAGGTCACACTCCAGTTTTTTTGTCAAGTTCTCAGGGTAAGCCTCCAGGCAAAAGCCTCATATCCCTAGTGGAAGAGTCAAAGGATCCTTGTGCCATGTTCATAGAGATATCTGTCTCTGAATTATGAACCTCTAGATGTCTCTCCACTAGGGCAATCTATGCAGAACTGTGCCAACTAGTTGACGTCTACCAACCTCCTAACCTCACCTAAAAGAGGGGAGCATGTAAAATAAAGGCAATAGCATGGCTTTCTGAAACTAGGATGCAAAAGAAAAACCAACAAATAAATTGCACTCCTGGGAATGTAGCAGAGCCAAAGGAAAAACTGACAAATGCTTGAAATGTACTTAGATCATTCTGCAAAGCACCCTTCCCCCATATTCACCATTGCAATAGGCAGCTGGAAACAATTGTTTGCAACTGAGAGAGATCAAGCAATACCTAAAGAGGACTCTGCAAGGATCCCAAAATCAGGAGGAAACAAAAATCTAGATGCTGTGCAGTCATTGGAGTGTAACACTATAGAATACAATCTTGACTAATAATCCAAATTATTGACAGGTTAGCAAAAATAATACATACATATCCATTTTTCTCCACTATTTATTTCATATAGAATATCCAGATTTTAATAAGTAGTCATTACACGTGTTGAAATCACTCCACTTGACCTGTGAACAAAGCAGAGGATAATTATGTCTATTGTGTTTCCATCAGCTTCCCAAGGCTGATAGATTCCAAGCTGATGCTGGAGCTGGCTTTTGGCTCTACATTAGCCAAACATATGTGCTGACAGGAACCAGGGTAGTGTGATTTTCACTTTCAGGAGAGAAGACTACACAGACTCTGGGGAGATAATTGCCAATCTCAAGAGCATGTTCAATCTTTCCAACAGTACCATGCAGGCTCCATATCCAGACCTTGAGAGCCATTGCCCTTGGTGCTCCTGGAGGCCTCAAGAACTAAGGTACACCAATCATTAGCATATGCCCTGCCCTAAATATTCTGTAATCTAACAGGGGACCAATTAATTTGCAATCCTATGTGGAACCTCTGTTTTCCCTGAATAATCTCATTTGTAGTAACACTGCCCTACCCACTGAGCAAGCACCTGAGTCAGTTCCCATCCTAGCAGACTGCTTCCTCCACAGCATTTGGGACCATGGGTATCCCTTGTATATCTTCTGGCTCTTTAGTGAGCCAGGCTTTGAAGCAGAGGTCCTCAACCTTTCTAGCGCTTTGACCCTTTTATACCATTCCTCATGTTGTGGTGGCCCCCAACCAAAAAATTATTTCCATTGCTACTTCATAACTGTAATTTCGCTGCTGTTACAAATCATGACATAAATGTCTTTTAGAGACAGAAGTTTGTTAAGGGAGTTGAGACCCACAGCTTGAGAACCCCTGCTAGTCACAAGCACGACACTTGGCTTTCTATTAATATTTCCCCAGTAACTCCAGCTCAACCCAAATCTTGCTACATTTGCTTTTAAGTGATTCTGACAGGCTGTCTTAACTTCTCTTTCCTCGTCTCATCCCTCCTTAATTACTTTAGCACTTTATGAACTCGATTTACATACCAGGGTAAGTCACTCCAATCTGCCACAGCTCCTCCTAACTTATAAAACTCATGACTCACCCAGAGGCGCAACAAAGCCATGAAAGCCTCATACCAGTCCCAAGGTCCCTGCTGAATTCACTTCCCTCTTAACTCTCAGGTGAACACAGTTTTATCTAGCCCAGTGAACTGGACGTCATGAACAGCTACACTCATGCTCAGCTCCCTCAATATTCTTTTTACCTCATTTTCTTCTTTACTATTCAATTCTTCCCATGGGTTACACATTCTAGGATCCCAGGAGGAACTTTAGCTGAGATCTAATTTGTAGGGTTGTTTTGTTTTTTGTTTTTTGTTTTCCATTATGCTTACCCCAGTAGTAAGAAATGGCAAGCTAGTGCTTCCATCAGCTCTCTTTTATTCAATTTACCTCCAAGATAGAGAGCTAACAGGAAGAATGCTACTCACATTTCACTTTCTTTCTCATAAACAGATATGTATTATATATGCATATATGTGTGTCTGAGTAGATTAGATGCCATAGAACTTGATTTTAGAGATAGTTGTCAGTTGCTAGGTGGGTGCTGGGAATCAAACCTGGGTCGTCTGCAAGAGAAGCAAGGTTTCTTAACCACTCAGCCATCTCTCTAGCCCAGATACATGTACTTATATTTTTCTTGTAATTCTTCTCTATGTAAACAGGTTCTTACTGGGAAGAAAACTTGGATTCAATTTTATGTCATATCATCCATAATAGGGCAATGCAGGTTCCTAACAATTTATTTGCAAGCATACTACTTCCAGAGCCTGAAATATAGTCTCTTCTCTCTTATTCATATTTAAGGAATCCCCATCCTCCTTTGATGGACCACATTCATCAAAGAGGTATGCTGCCTTCATAGATCTTAGTGGAACACAGCTTCACTGGGATTTCCTCCACATACCCTCCACCCTATGTTTCCTGCAAAGACACCTCAGCCTCAGTTTCATGTCTGTATTGGTTTGCTTTCTGTTGCTGTGACAAACTTTACCCCAAACAGGCTAAGGAGTAAAGGGTTTATTTAATCTTTGAGTTTATAGTCAGTTGTGGGATAAGTCAGGTAAGGAATTCAAGGCAGGAACCTGGAGGCAGGCCATAAAACAGAGACCAGAAAGGAGCTCCCCCTTCAATCACTAATTAAGAAAACACTATACAGCCAGATCATATGGAGGCATTTTCTCCATTGAGGATGCCTCCTTTTAGATAGCTCTAGCTTGTGCAGAGTTGACATAAAACTAGCTAGCACACTCCCTTAGTTACTTTTCTGAGATATTTGTTATAACAATGAGAAAATCAATGAATATAGAAAACCTATAATTTTGCTTTCTTTTCCAAAACTGTGGCCATTGTGAAGATTTTCCAGCAACATAGAAATTTCAGTATTTATGAAAATCTGAAAAGATGTGTCAATTCTAAGCAATGGAAAACACAAAATAGGATGCCAAGTCCTCTAAATTGAACTGTATGTTCAATACCATACATTTAAAGAGTCATTTATTTGCAAATAATGACAAGAGGTTTTTAAAATTTATAAAAAAAAATTCTGAAGGAATGAAAATAATGAAATGTTTCTTCAAAAGTATTCCAAAATTAGTGATCATTGTCTTTAATTTTAAGAAACATGAAGCAGTAAAACTGCTACATGACTTGGCAGTCTTCATAAATAGAATACACTCATAGGACAACGAAATGAGATAGAGCATTATGAGTACTTCCACACAAATAGAATCAACTGAATTTTTAAAGGACAAAGTAATTTAATGAA
Organism: Onychomys torridus; assembly: GCF_903995425.1. NCBI lineage: Eukaryota > Metazoa > Chordata > Mammalia > Rodentia > Cricetidae > Onychomys > Onychomys torridus. Next base: position 36,567,149 of record NC_050460.1, read on the forward strand.
GAAAATTTGTAACAGATCGTTTTGAAGTTCACACACAAAAGGAATGAACCTCAACATAAACCTCACATCTTAATTAAAAATGGAAACTATCCTTAAATATAAAGTGAAAGAACACAGAAAAACTTGAAAGGAATGTGAGGCAATTTGAATAATGTTTGAATTTTAATGTTTTAGTCATAACAAGAACACAATCTGTAAATTTTCAATTAAATTTAAAGCCTTCTTTTTAATATTCAAATAAAAATGTAAAGCATTACATGGTAAAAACTATTTATAAATCCTTTATGAGTAAAGAAATATATATGTGTGTGTGTGTGCGTGTGTGCGTGTGTATGTGTGTGTGTGTGTGTGTGTGTGTGTGTGTTTGTGTGTGTAGTACAACTTTTATACTCAATAAAAAATCAGTTTTAAAAATATGAGCAAAATCTGAAGACACTGTACCAAAAATTTACTTAACTCAAAAGTACAATAAGATATTCTTATTCATTAATTACTATAGTTAAAACAATACATCAAACTGTTTATAGACAATGCTATCAATGATGTTATATTAGTTTTCAATCATTTCCATAACAATTGAAGACAAAATTTGTAGCTCAAATAAGATAACTTTATTACACTTGTTTCAGAAGTCAGACAACCAATAACAAGAAGCCTTGAATGTTGCCTTCTCCTGAGGTCAGGCAGGGAAGATCTGCTGCAGGCCTTCTTGTGGTTTAAAGTTGTTTTCTCACTAATTCTTAAGACAGCATTTTCCCTGTGTGTATATTTTTCTACCTTTGTTTACCCCTTATATAATAGACTAGACACATGAAATTAGGATCCATTCTAACATGCTAACTTTAACTTGATTCCCTCTGTAAACACCACCACCAGATAATACTGTCTTTTGAGGTACTTAGTATTCAAATTAAACATATGAATTTGTAAGAGGATGGGAAACTAACCAACCACAGGTACTGAAGAGTGGAATGTTTGTTGAGAACTGGTAAAGATGTGGATTCGCCCAATCACTGAAAATGATTTCTTTTTATCATCATAAATATCACCACAAACCATGTAACCCACAATGCCACTTCAGAACATTTACTCAAAGGCATTAACAACTTTTAAGTCTAATTGATTGAAGGATACAAAAACACATATATTACTTTTTGTTCTTCGATGACTAAACTACAAAAAAAAAAAAAAAGAAAGAAAGAAAAGAAGAAAAAAAAACTCAGCTGAATGAGAAGGCAGAAAGTATGTTTCTTTAGGTAAAAATAGCTTTTTGTGATCCAAGAGTACTTTATGTATTTTCCACATTGCTCTTAACTGAAGTTTGATCTAAGATGCTCCCATTTTCCAAAGAACTTGGTCACAGACTTGCAAACAGAGAGAGAAATCTCAGGACCACATCATTTCAGTCACACACACACACACACACACACACACACACACACACACAAATACATGAAATAAGCTACACTTATATAATATATTATTGATATTTTACATATATATGAAAGAAGACAAAACACGGTAGTCTACATTTCATAAGTACATTCGTAAGGAATATGGCAAATACACAAAACTACAAGGACAGAAAATAGATTTGTGGCAAGACAAGATTAAAAAAAAATAAGTTAGTTGCTGATCACAAATTAGCTGAACACTAAAAATATAGCATAAACGGATGGATTTTTGCACACTTAATTAACTCAAGAGCTTGGTCACACCCATGTAACTGTGCACTTCAAAAGAAACCTAAGTGTTTTCAAATGAAGACTTGTTCTTCAAGATGTTGGGAGATCCCCAGCTTGATACAAAGATGACAAATTACTCTAAGTTACATATATGTGACGCATTCCTATGGGAAAAAAATGGAGGAAAAATTAATTGAACTGAGCTACTTTGGAAAATAATGGTTTGACTTAATGTTTTGAACACGAAAAGAAGAGAGAGTTGTCAACAAATGCTGCCAGCCACTAGCTAAAATTATTTCTTTCAGAGTACAAGCTTGGAAGTTGGAATGAATGTTCAAAATATAATTTAGAGGCTGAGAACCAATTTTCTCTTTAACGCAGAAAGACCAGAAGCCTCCTGCCATGCCCACAGTTTACCACAACAGTAAAGCATGAGAAATAAAAGAAACCACCCCACAACTGTAGATTAGATATAAGGAAGATTAAAGTTTATCAGCAGGAGTTAACAGGGAAGTGTTAGCAGGGCCTATGGCCCCTGTACTGCTGAAGTCCTGTTGTGGCTAGCAGTATGTGTTACAACTCTAACCCTTATTATATCGCAATATCAGTGCTTATCTTATATGGAGAGTTAGTCTAGAGGCTTTATGATGGCTTCTAGCCCTGGAGTCATGTTCTCTCTACTATGGCATTTTACCTTGCTGAATTCCATAGATGATAGGTTCTGAAGTCAAGCCACATGAGAAGTGACAGCATCAGCTTAGCTTGCTTTGGAACATGTGGCTTAGAAGGCAGGAAACAAGTTCATTTGGGTAATAATACCATTCTCTTCTCCAAGAGTATATCTTGGGCCCTCCACAAGGCCCTTAGACTGAGTCTGAGCTACTACCATTGTTCAAGGGAGTTGATCAGAGACTTGCAAACAGAGAGGGAAATTTCACGGCCACTTTACTAGGTTATTTGTTTTGGTCAAAGAACGAACAGGCAGAATGGGCAGGGTACTGAATTAGAGACAGAGATTTAGTATTAATTCCTGGTCACTTTATATAAAGTTGAAAATATGATTTGCAGAAGTAATTACAGATACTCTTTCTATATCCATATGTGTATGTAAGTGTCAATGTGTGTTAGTGAATTACAAATATGCTATTTTATAACTGCAAGCTTGGAGAGGATGTACAAAGTAACGCTTCTACCAATAATGAACATGCCACATTAGTTTGCTAATACTGCTCTCTAGTCACAGATAGATAAGATAGATAGATAGATAGATAGATAGATAGATAGATAGATAGATAGATATAGATGATAGAGATAGATGATAGATAGATAGATATAGATAGATGATAGATAGATGATAGAAGATAGATAGATAGATAGATAGATAGATAGATAGATAGATAAATCTATGAGTTCTAGTAGAAATGTCTAAAGCTAAGTCTGGTACAGAATAATCCAAAAATGAGCCAATGTCATATGTTAATGTCAGAAAATAAGAAAATGCCAAGGAAACTGTAGAAAGGGCAGGTGCATATGTAAGGGGCACCAAATGGACACAAAACTGCACCTGAAACAGCCCAATGACAAAGACTAGAATACTTTGAAGAACATGTTGTGGAATGATGGTGTTAAAATAGAACCCATCCCACAAAGGAAGAAACTACATATCAAATAATTTATGCTGGCATAATGTCTGAATTCAAAGAGAGATTAATGTTTCATATCAGCAAGGCCCTATTGCCAATTTTAACGAATGAATGATAATAGGAAGCAAATCTCTATGAGCATATCCCAGCAACAAGTACAGGCAGAATGAAGATGCGTTAGGAAACCTTTAAAAGGAAGATAGCACTTTCCATAGCCTTAAATGTTCCTCCTGCATTCGACAATGATGATGTTTATAATGACACAGAAATGCATAAGGCCATCCTCAGAAGGGAGAAGTTACTGCCCAGAGGGAGGCCTGCACTTGGTGACAGGCTTCTAAAAGATACAACATGGAAAGAGAAAATGAGTAAGTAAGTTCGTAGTGAGAGGAACAAACGGGTGTTTCCTCATCTACCTGGGCAAAGTTAATATTCCTAATGAAAATTCATAGTTTTCCCATTACACTCTGATACACTATGAGAACTGCATAGTGAATAATTTCCTTTTCTATAATATTGAAGTGTGGGATATACACAGAGAGGCACATTATCTATCTGTGCAATCATGTCAGGGTAGAAGTCACAAATACTTATTTTATATATTTGTTTTTAAAATTATCAAGTCATTTATCATATGTACAGAAAAGCATAAACATGTAGGATTGTACAACTTCTCTTCACACACACTGAGCACATCCATCCATGCCACTGCTGTATCAAGGAGTAGTACATCACCTGCTTCTCATGAGCCTCCCTGTAAAATCATCACATACTACACAGGCAACAAATCAGCAGGCATTTACCAGTAATAGTTCTGTCTGTTCTGAACTCCATATAAAATGAAATCATGGAATGCATTTGTATCTACTGTCTTTTACACAACATTATCAAGTTTTATTTATGTTGGAAAGACAATTGTCATGTTATCCATATTTGAAGAAATTCTGTCTATGTATCAACAAGAATTAGCTGTTAGGTGAATTTAATGGTTATTAAATCATCATTCATGGGTATAATCAAAAAGCAGATAATATGCATAATGTAAGAGAAGTTTAGTTTCATAGGAAATGGGAAAATATCCCCATGTAAGTTCAAGAACAGACAATAAAAACTGCATGAAGAAAACTATTCAAAGACATATCTCGAAAATGGAAAGGATGTACTTTAATATACAGAAAGACTCAAGATCATTTGCATATCATTTGTTAATATGAACATTAAATGTGATTCTAATAAAGACACATTCTTCTACTGATAGTCAAGGATATTGTCTATTTTATCTTTAAAAAAGTACCTGGATCAGATGTTAATATATAACCTAACTCCCTTATAATAAAACATACAGCCTTGACACATGGCTAAGCAGACAGACTAACAGAGAGAGGAGAGAATTCAAAGTTATTCCTAATTAAGACATATATGCATCCACCTAGTGTACATAAAATAATATCCTAAATCAGGGAAAAATTTGCTTGTTAAAATGGTATTAAACTACATGGAAAGCAAAAAAAAAAATGATGGAATTAGAATATTTTTAATTGGTGCAAACCAAGATAAATTTTAAATAGATCAGAAAAATAAAATGTAAGTCAGCTAAGGTATGAAAAGATTATATACAAAAAAAAAGATTATATACAAGGCTCTTTATATTAAAAGTAGCAAAAAGGTAGGCTAAAAAAATTCAAATATCCATTTATCAAACTGAATCATTGAATTGGCTATGGAACATCCAAATAATGGATTCTAGAATGTTCTAAAAATATCAGTGATGAGTGTTACTAAGTGCTTATTATTGAGCAATCTCGAAGCATTCTAGTAAGTATAAATAATGCTACAGAAAAGTATCTCCAGTATGATAGAATTTATGTATGAAAAGGGATACAAATAGATGATGGATGATAGGCACATGGATGATAAAGATAAGATGCATAATAATATCTTCAAAAAATAAACTTGGGAGCAATGAAAACATTTTAAAATAATTACATGTGAAGAAAAGGATGTTCTTAGAAGATGTCTCTGATCTATTTTATAAAGATTTGACTTTGGAATCATGTAGTGGATAGCCATCCCAGCATTGGCCTGGAAGTTCCAACCTCCATTGAGGCTTCAGTAATGATCACGCCCACAAGGCGGGGCAGAGGAGGGAGCGGAAGACCAAGGAGCAGGAGGAGGTCGCTCTCTTGGTTCGGGACGCTGGACGCTGGAAGTAGACTGAGCAGAGTTCTCCAGAGAACACCGCCGGACTGCCCTATACCTTTGCCAGACCCTGCAACCTACCCCTTCATTTGTAAGTTACCCCACAAAATAAACCTCCCTTTTAACTACGTGGAGTGGCCTTAATAATTTCACCAATAGAATCATGCAAATACTTAACTATAAAGAAATTCCAGTTATAAAATACCCCTAAAAGTAGAAGGAAAGCAAATGAATATAAATGAGCTTTCAATTGGTGTCATAAACATCAGAGAAGAACTATGCCAAGGAACTTTTAAACATAGTTATTAACTATATACCACTCATGTCCCAGGCTTTGAAAATAAGATACGTGACAAAGGAATTCTAAGTTTTTCCTGTGATAATTTTTATGATGGTGTTGGCCCATTGTTTCATTACTATAACTAAGTGTGTGAGGTAGGATAACTTTATACAGAAGGGCTACTTATTAATTAACAGAACATAAAAGGATTGGTTTGGTGGAGAGGGGTTTCAGCACATGCCACAGCATGTGAAGGCAAACACTATTACATCTGTAATAGGATCTCATAGAAACTGAAGGATACAGTCATTGACAAAAGCCCTGGAGAAAACCCAAAACTTCTTCAAAAGGCATACCTTATTGATCAAAGAACCTATTACTAAGCCCCACCTCTTAAAGGTCTATACACTGTCCCAACATTACATTTAAATAGCAACACAACACAGTAAGATTCACCTAGCAAGACTTCATGCCCTATAAATTCCACCACATCTCCAAACATTCCCACCAACTGGAGAGCAGGTGTTCAAATACTTGTGCCGATGGGGGGGGGGGGGGATATTTCTCAGTCAGAATGCTACACTGATTCATCTTTTTTCTTTTTTAATTTTTTAATTCAACCCATAATCTCTTAAAAGTATAGTATGTAATGTTTATATTTACAACACAGGGTTTCTGTTATGAATTTAAGTTGTAAGTCATGATGACCAAATTATAACTGAAACTTTAATGTTCAAGTAGATCAAACATCACATATGTGGTTGCCTTTCCCCACATTTGCCTCAATCCATTGCTCCCATTCTACCACAGCCAACACAGACATGATGTTTGGGTTAACTATTAATTTTTTATAGTTGCCTTAGACTTGCATTTATCAATAATATGCTGTTGTATCATAGTTTTATTTTGAAGCATATGAAATATATTCTTACTGTATATGGTTCTTCTGCTAAACAGTATCTACTAAGAACTATCTAGTACCTGAAAAGATGGCTCAGTAGAAAAGAACACTTATTGTTTTTATAAAATTATATTTGTGTTTTAATTTTACACATCAGCCATGGGTTCCCCTGTCCTCCCCCCTCCCGCCCCCACCCCCACCTTTTTTCCATCCCTTCCCCTCCATTCCCATCTCCTCCAGGGCCAAGACTCCCCTGGAGATTCATTTAAACCTGGTGGATTCAGTACAGGCAGGTCCAGTCCCCTCCTTCCAGGCTGAGCAAAGTGTCCCTGTGTAAGCCCAAGGTTCCAAACAGCCAGCTCATGCACTAAGGACAGGTCCTGGTCCCACATCCTGGATGCCTCCCAAACAGTTCAAGCTATTCAATTGTCTCACTTATCTAGAGGGCCTGATCCAGCTGGGGGCTCCACAGCCTTTGGTTCATAATTCATGTGTTTCCATTAGTTTGGCTATTTGTCCCTGTGCCTCTCCAATCTTGGTCTAAACAATTCACACTCTTACAGTCCCTCCTCTCTCTCAACAATTGGACTCCTGGGGCTCCACTGGGGCCTGGCCAAGGATCTCTGCATCCACTTCCATCAGTTAATGATGGTCTAAGGAGTTTAGTCATCACTTCTAATATTAGTATTCACTACAACCAGAACTTAGATAAATATATCTAAATAATGATGTTCATACATCTGGATCAGTTTAAACTTACTCCTGCTCATCCTCCTCTGTCCAATAACTGGATCCTTCCCACTCTTCCATGAAGGCCCATGGCCACCATCGTGGAAGACATAGATCATAGGCTTTATGATATGAGAGTTTTTTCTCACCCATCTTCCTGTTCAGTCTCTTGGCTTCCTGAGTGGTGGAATGTGATTATCTATCTCTGGCTCTGACTTACTCCTGTCATGCCCTCCCCAAAATTAGTGTCCACATAAGGAACAGTAATCCAAAAGAAATTCCTTCATCAATAAGTTATTTATTCTCATGCTATTTTATCACAACAATAAAAATAACCAGCAATAAAGTTAGTGTAGAGTAGTGTGGTATTGCTGTGAAGAATCTGAGGTGTTATGATGTATAATAATATGAAAGGTTTCGTATCTTTGGACTAGAAAAGCCATTAGGCCAGGTGGTGGTGGCACAAGCCTTTAATCCCAGCACTTGGGAGGAAGAGGCAGGTAGATCTCTATGAGTTTGAATCCAGCCTGGTCTCCAAAGCAAGTTCCAGGAAAGGTGCAAAGCTACACAGAGAAACCCTGTCTAGAAAAACCAAAAAAAAAAAAAAAAAAAAAAAGCATTAACAAGCATTCTAGTAGTAGCCTGGAAGACAGTGATGTTGAGTAATTCAGACAATAAGGCCCAACTCAACAGGTTTCAGATGGTAACAAGACTGTAATAGTAAGTGGGCTAGAGGGAATCTCTGTGATATATTGGCAAAGAATCTGCTTTCTAACCATGTCTCGAGGATTTACAAGAGTGTAAAATAAAAAGTAACAGACACATAGAAGACAGAGAAATATTTCCAAGAGTTTTTGTAGTTACTTAATGATTAATAATTAATAATAAAGGAGAAGGCATTAGACTAAAAATAAATATAATATAAATATAATAGAACTTCACACTGATCATTAATGTTTGATAGCTTCACCAAAGAGAAAAAAATCAGACATGATGTGTCTTCTGATGGGGAAATGCAACACTTTTTCCATGTTATTACCATAGATCTCACAAAACTGGAACATAAAGAAACAGTTAAATAAAACCTATTAGTTCCCAATGAAAAATAACAAATTTCAAGAAACATAGAAAACAATATAGTCATCACCACTGTGAAGAAGTCACTTAGAGACTATAGTGTGGAAATCAGCAGAGGTTTGAATATTCACAAATTTTACTTGGCTGGTTAGTTTTTATAAAAGTTAAATTGCATAGAAAGTAAAAAAGGCTGGAAATGGAACTTTGAATGAACATAAGAGACTTACAAAAATGACAATATCTCAACCATTGCCAGTAGTCTACAGTGGAGGTATCTTTGTGGATTTCTGGGGACCTCTCTAGCACTTTGCTTCTTCCTATTCTCATGTGGTCTTCGTTTATCATGGTCTGTTATTCCTTGCTCTCCCTTTCTCTTCTTGATACAGTTGGGATCTCCTGCTACTCTAAGCTTTCTTTCCCTCAGACTTTGCCCTTCATTACCTCCACTCACCTCCAGGTTGATCATGTAGATCTCATCACTTTCTCTGTTATTGGGCGATCCCTGTGTCTTTCCTAGGGTCCCGTTTTCTAGGTAGCCTCCCTGGAGTTGTGAGTAGCAGTCTAGTCATCTTTGTTGTACATCTAGTATCCACCTATGAGTGAGTACATACCATGTTTGTCTGGGTTACTTCACTCAGGGTGATTTTTTTCTAGATCCATCCATTTGCCTGCAAACCTCATGATGTCATTGTTTTTCTCTGCTGAGTAGTACTCCATTGTGTATATGTACCACATTTTATTTATCCATTCTTCAGTTGAAGGGCATCTAGGTTGTTTCCAGGTTCTGGCTATTACAAACAATGCTAATATAAACATAGTTGAGCAAATGCTCTTGTGGTATGATTGAACATTCCTTGGGTATATGCTCAAGAGTGGTATAGCTGGTTCTTGGGGGAGATGGATTCCCAATTTTCTAAGAAAGCACCATATTGATTTCTAAAGTGGCTGTACAATCTTGCATTCCCACCAGCAGTGGAGGAGAGTTCTCCTTGCTCGACATCCTCTCCAGCATAAGCTGTCTTCAGTGTTTTTGATCTTAGCCACTCTGACAGGTGTAAGGCAGTATCTCAGAGTTGTTTTGATTTGCATTTCTGAATAATTAGGGATGTTGAGCAATTTCTTAAATTTCTTTCAGAGATTTGAGCTTCCTCTGTTGAGAATTCTCTGTTTAGTTCTATAGTCCATTTCTTAATTGGACTGTTGGGCATTTTGATGTCTAATTTCTGGAGTTCTTTATATACTCGGGATATCATCCCTCTGTCAGATGTGGGGTCGGTGAAGAACTTTTCCCATTCTGTAGGCTGTCGCTTTGTCTTGTTGACCATGTACTTTGCTCTACAAAAGTTTCTCAGTTTCAAGAGGTCCCATTGATTGATTGTTTCTCTCAGTGTCTGTGCTACTGGTGTTATATTTAGGAAGTGACTACTTCTTAATTTCTCTTCTAACAGGTTCAGAGAACTGGATTTATGTTGAGGTCTTTGATCCACTTGGACTTAAGTTTTGTGCATGGTGACAGATATGGATCTATTTGCAGCCTTCTACACATTGACATCCAGTTATGCCAGCACCATTTGTTGAAGATGCTTTCTTTTTTCCATTGTACAGTTTGGGCTTCTTCATCAAAAATTCTATGTTCATAGGTGTGCAGATTAATGTCAGTGTCTTCAGTTGGATTCTATTGGTCCACATGTTGGTTTTTATGCCAGTACCAATCTGTTTTTATTACTGTAGCTCTATAGTAGAGCTTGAGGTCGGGGAATGTGATGCCACCAGAGATTGTTTTATTGTACAGGATTCTTTTGGCTATCCTGGGTCTTTTGTTTTTCCATATGAAGTTGAGTATTATTCTTTCCAGGTCTGTGAAGAATTGTGTTGGTAATTTGATAGGGATTGTGTTGAATCCGTAGATTGCTTTTGGTAAGATCGCCATTTTCACTATGTTAATCCTGCCTATGCATGAGCATGGGAGATCTTTCCATTTTCTGATATCTTCTTCAATTTTTTTTTCAGGTACTTAAAGTTCTTGTTATATAGGTCCTTCACATGCTTAGTTAGAATAACCCCAAGGTATTTTATATCATTTGTGGCTATTGTAAATGGTGACGTATCTCTGATTTCCTTCTCAGTCTGTTTGTCTATTGTATATAGGAGGGCTACTGATTTTTTTGAGTTGATCTTGTATCCTGCTATGTTGCTGAGGGTGTTTATGAGCTGTATAAGTTCCTTGGTTGAATTTTTGGGGTCACTCGTTTATACTATCATGTCATCTGAAAATAGGGAAAGCTTGACTTCTTCCTTTCCAATTTGTATCCCCTTAATCTCCTTATGCTGTCTTATAGCTCTGGCTAGAACTTCAAGAACTATATTGAATAAGTATGGGGAGAGGGGACAGCCTTGCCTTGTTCCTGATTCTAGTGATATTGCTTTGAGTTTCTCTCCATTTACTTTGATGTTGGCTGTTGGCTTGCTGTAGATTGCCTTTATTAGGTATGTTCCCTGTATTTCTGATCGCTCCAAGACCTTTATCATGAAGAGGTATTGAATTTTGTCAAATGCATTTTCTGCATCTAGTAAGATGATCATGTGGTTTTTTTCTTTGAGTTTGTTTATATGGTGTATTACATTGTTGGACTTTCATATGTTGAACCATGCTTGCATCCTTGGAATGAAGCCTACTTGGTCATGGTGGATAACTGTTTTGATGTGTTCTTGGAGTCTGTTTGCCTGTATTTTATTGAGTATTTTTGTATCAAGGTTAATGAGGGAGATTGGTCTGTAGTTCTCTTTCTTTGTTGCATCTTTGTTTGGTTTAGGAATCAGGGTAATTGTAGTCTCACTGAAGGAGTTCAGTAATATTCTTTCTGCTTCTATTGTGTGGACCAATTTAAAGATTATTGATATTAATTCTTCTTTGAAGATTGGTAGAATTCTGCAGTGAAACCATCTGGTCCTGGGCTTTTTTTTGGTTGGGAGACTTTTAATGACTGATTCTATTCCCTTAGTGGTTGTTGAACTATTTAAATGGTTTATCTGGTCTTGATTTAATTTAGGTATGTGGTACCTATCCAGAAAATCATCCATTTCTTTTAGATTTTCCAGTTTTGTGGAGTAGAGGTTTTTGAAGTATGACCTGATGATTCTCTGGATTTCCTCATTGTCTGTTGTTATGTCCCCCTTTTCATTTCTGATTTTGTTAATTTTGATTATTTTATTGATTATTGATTGACATGGGAGGTTCCCATTCCACTGCTGGAATTCATCTCTGGGCAGGTGGAACTGAGAAGGAGTCATGAAAAGCAATCCAGTAGGAAGCATTTGTTCATGATCTCCTCTTCAATTCTTGCTTCCAGATTCCTTCTCTTACTTCCCTCTACCATGGTTGTCCAGGGTCATGGTGTTTGTCACAGCAACAGAACCCAAACTAGAACAACTTGTGTATCTTCTTACCTGTGTGGGTAGTACTGATTTTCTGACACCTGACTTCTGTCTATAACAAACATCATGGGAGAGACTAGGATTTACAATTTAAGAAAACCTTTCTTCTCCAGTAGAGTGTGTAAGTCACTTAGGCATTTCCATCCTCATTAGTTGGGATATCTGTTGATGCCTCCTTGCTTCAAATCCCCCTAAAAGTTTTCACTCTATGGTTCTCCCCAAATATTATCATGTGGCTACATGCTAATACTGTCTTTTCACCATTAAGAGTCTATATCTTTTGTGGTTAGAGAAATGGTTACATTATTTGGTATTATGCTTAACATACCCATCCCCTTCCCTCATTTCCCTAGCTAACCTCACTTTTTAAGAGTGATGTAGCAATAGAAAGGATCATCAAATTTGATCAGGATTCTTCACCATTTTGCTCACTATGAATACAGGCATTTTCTTCACCCCTTGAGCTTAGTGTCATATATAAATCGTATTGTCATACCAGGTGATATGTGTCACACATGAAGTACAGTACAAAACAAATATCTGGTACTCAGCTAACTAGAGTCCAGATATGTAGGTACATGTTTGTGAGTGAGTGTGATGGGGGAAGTTGGGCTATGGTGGGCGTTGTGGTATACTAGCTCATTTCATTATTCACCAGGCACCTGGATCCAGACATGGACAACAGGGAAAGGTTAAAATGTTTGACATTACTTTTAGAAAAATAGACTTTGTCCTTCAGCTGGAAGTTGTTCATCATGAAGAAATGAGTGTGTTACTTAAAGTTCACTGTACCCTAATACAAAGGAGGAAATACTCTGAATCTGCTTATATTTGTTGTGTCAGTAAATATACCTGATAAACAAATGTCAGCCATATCCCAGAATACAAAACTAAAAATACCAAATCATTTGCTCCAATTTCAAATGGTGTAAAATGGTATGTAAATCTCTTTCAGTTTCAAGAAAAAACATGGCTGTATTTCCAATAATCAGAATGATGAAGTTGCCCAGTCAGTCAGAGAGGTATAATATTAGAAAAGTAAGAAAGGTCACTGGACTAGAGAATAAAAGAATTAGGTGGGGTGGGATAAAACAGTTTTTGATAGTAGGATGTTGATATGTATTTGTTCTTCTAACTCCATTATGCCTAAGTTAAAAATGAAAGCTGGTAAAAGCCAGAGGTTGTGGGTGACTTCAAGGAATTGGTGTTCTCCAGATAAAACAGGGCAGATGTACATATGAATTCACATTAAATGTGATGGCATGTCCAAGATGGCAAAAGCTCAAGCCAGACAGCATCCCAGCTTGGACCATGGGAGGTAGATATGAAATCCTACCACTACCGAAGGAGCTATTGGGATTTGTTTAGTGTTGATAGAGGAAATGGTATTATTTTTTTAATGGTGTAACATCTGGTATATTCAGCATACTCTAGAGCAGACTTCATACCCAGTAATAGATAGCAAACAGAGGCCAACCTTGGAAGAGGTGAGGGGAACAGAGAGTGAGTGAATGTGTGTGTGTGTGTGTGTGTGTGTGTGTGTGTGTGTGAGAGAGAGAGAGAGAGAGAGAGAGAGAGAGAGAGAGAGAGAGAGAGAGAATTAGGAAGAAGTGATATGAGATTATGAGATGAAGGAAGATCTTGAAGGATTTGAAGAGGGATAAATATGATCAGAGCATGTTTCATAAAATACTCAAGAAGTAATAAGAAATAACTGTAAAAGAATGAATATTTTTTACAAAAGAGTGCCAGAAAGTCTGCTGTGAAATGGCTATGTAAAAATGAGTAGAATAATGTCAATATCAATGGACATGTTAATGCAGAGGGGGAAATGCAATGGGGCCCCACCCCTTGTGAAAGCCCCACAGCACATTGATAACTGTAGGGAGAAGCAGAGTAAACCTTGCGTTGGGATGAGACCATATTGATTGTCCAATGCTGAGTGCTCAGCCTTTAAATCAGATTTAAATCAGATATGTATAAGCAAGGAAATCGTGTGTGTGTGTGTGTGTGTGTGTGTGTGTGTGTGTGTGTGTGTACAGACAGACATATATGTATGTAATAACAATCACAAAAGAAATGATCAATTCAAGAGAGCAGTTACTATGAAGGAGGTCTGAGGAAGGGTAACTGAGAGGCTGAAGCAATGAAAGAGAGGGGCGGAAGTAATATAGCTTCATTTCAACTAAAAACATTAAAAATAAAAGTCAAACGCAAAATGTCTTAGCTAAAAATGAATATAATAAATACAAAAGAGAGAGAATTAGGGGGAAAAAGGAAAGCTATCCAGCAACTGTAACACTGACTGTTGTTTCTGTTCGTTTTTCTTTCTCTTTTTATTCCATATAAAATAGACTCATACAACAGCTTACATCACATTGTTTTCTACTGTAGCCTACAGAATGGCTGAAGACAAGGCACTACTATCTTCCTCCTAGGCAAAGTCCTTATTACACTCCCTCCTTAAGATACAATATAAAAGTCAGGCAAAAGCTAGTGTCTTTTAGCAACAAAGTAGCCATTGGACATTTTCATGATCTTGTTATTTAGATATTAAAAAAAATACTACTTTTTTGATAGTAAAAGGAAACTAGCAATGTCCAGTAGCCTAGCTTGTAGAAAAAATTGGGGTTTTCAAATAAAGATAGTTTATGAGTATCTCCCCACAAATTATTTTTTTTTTAGACACATTAGGAATTAGACTTACAACTGCTGTTAGATCTCACACAGTACAAAGGATAGACAGTATGCTGGACTTTGCTAATTTATAATGTAAGATGCCAGGATGCACATTGTACTCCATTAGCTGAGCTCTTTACTACAAATCTTTTAGAAATATTGATTGTATGCTTTCTGGTGTTTATCAAAAAAGGGGGAGAAGTTTTGCATATCTGCAAATACCCCAATTATCCATTTTTTTGTCAATAATATTTTAGCAATGACTGTGAATCTTAATGGCTTTAGATGTCTTTCATTAACAACACCCAAAATTCAGTTTGGATCATTTTCCAGGGGCAAACGTTATCAGTTCAAGTACAGCGAATAAAGGTTGATTTGGAATGACTGACAAGGAGTGTAAAAGCTTCCTTCATCTCATTTTTAATTGTCTTCCATTACTGAGAGTGACTATTGTGTATACTCACAAAAGTTTCCAAATGTATTCTCTATTCATATATGTTCTTTTTGCTCTTCATAATCACCTGTGCCCATTCTTCTTGTTATGATTATATCCTAAAATGATGATGGAAAGTGGGCATCCAGGTGCTGTTAGCCATAAATCAACACTTTGTGGACTCAATGAGTTTCCATTTATCTCTGATATACAGCATTTGAGGATTGATGCATTCTAACGGTGTTCTTAAGGAAAGATTTTCATGTGAATATGAGTGTTAGAGTTTAGACAATACAAATCATTAATCTGAATCTAAACTTTCTATTAACTATTCAGGTTCTTATTTCCCTCCACTTTTCCTTTTTTTTCTTTTCTTTCTTCCTCTCTCTTCTCAAGGTCATGGTATGATTTCCAGTGGCTTTTAAAAACTTGCCTAGAGTTCTCTATTGCTGGCTGTATGAAATCTTCTGCAATTATTTTGCAGTAAGAAAATGAAAGTTAGATGAACCTTGACATACCACTCAGGGTATAATTCACATCACCAGGATTAATCTACTTTAGAAACGAAACAGTTAACCTAATCATCTCATTTTATTGCTAATTTAGAAAGGCTTTCCCTCCTCTAAGTACACTCTCACTTTTCTAAACTCACTGCTTATGACCTGAGCCTTTCATTCATTGCACCATTACCGACAGCTAATCCCTCTCACTTATTGATAATTGGACAAAACTGGACAACATGCCAACTCCCGAACACTGCAGGCCCCTGAGGCTTCTATTCAGTTATTCCTCCCAAACCACATTGCTTTCCAAGTTCGGTTCTTTTGTGGCCTATCAATGGGAAACAAACGAGAGATTTTCTCATTGCTTAGGAATTTGGCCAATTCTAACCTGCCCATTGAACATTCTTCTTAGAAATAACATTTATAGTTTATGTAGTTCATACATCTTCTTTCTTACACTTCAGTAAATAGCCTGCAATTCCTGTTTACTGAAATAATTACTTTAGTGCATATATTTAAACTATAATTATACAATAAGTATCTCTTCCAGAACTTGGTTTATTTTGTGGATATGATTCAAATTTAAAGGAGAGCTACCCCAGTGTCTGGGACTCATGCAGATTTATCACAGGATTAAGCCACAGGCACTACTTTCTATGTGCTTAATTAGTTCTTGAAATTATAGAAGCCCATGATTTGATACTAAATAGAAATCAATGGAATCCTTTCTTAAGGGGATATTCCATCAAAATTTAAATCTGTATTTCTACATATATGTGGAGTTTAGCAAGTATTTTCTGTCTTTAAGCTTAATAAACATATTTAATGGCATCTGTCTGCTTGAAACAAGCCTTGGGGCATATGTTAGAAAGCAAGGACAAAGACTTTGGCAACTGAATTATTATAGAATGAAATTAAATGCTTACAACCGGGTAGCATTCAGAGATGTTCACAAAGAGAGGACAATGCAGTTCACACATCCATAGCTTGAATTTATGCCCTTCCCAGTTCAATGGAACAGTGTTGGCTGCCTTTCACACCTCCACACAGCTGCAGAAAAAAAGAAAGAAAGAAAGAAAGCAGAGCCCAGGAAGGAGCACCAGAGACTCTCTGCTTTGGCTCTCCCTCCGACCTTTTTCACAAAAATAAAGAATTTTCCTCAACATGACCATGTTTTCTTAAAACCTTTAATGTACTTCCCTAGAAGTTACTTTCCCTAGAAGTCTAATATTAAAACACAGATGGGAAACCATGCATTTTGTTACATTTAAGCACTTATGTTTAGAAGGTGTGGGAAAGTGGCTGACACATGGATTGAAATGACACTCAGAGTTAAAACTTTGGCCCTTTAAGGAAGTTAACTGACTCAAGTCACAGGAAGAAAGGAAAAAAGCAGAATAAAAGTGAAGTGGTAAACATGTGAGTTGCTGTCACTGAAGGCTGTCTGCTGTGTTAGAGCAGTATTCAGTCAGACTTGGTGCTACACCCCTAATCCCAGTTTCTGGGTGTGAGGCAGGACAGTCAGGACAACGACAGCCTGGGTCTTCACTGTGTGAACTCTTCTCTCAGGAAAACAAGGACTTGGGATGCAACATATTGATAGAAAACTGGCTTTAGTGTGTTCAAGGTTGATTTGATCCCTATCATTACATTAAAAAAAAACCAATTGAATACCCCTATAACTAAGTATATTTGTTGTTGTGAAAACATAACTGCCCTGTAAATTAGATGTATCTCAAGGGTTGTCTTTGTTCCTATCTTATCCACACAGATATGGCACTAGTCAGTTTTTCTTGTTGTAACAGAATGATTAGGCAAGGTAACTTAAAGGGGAAAGAGGTTTTTTTGGGGGGGAGATAGAGGTTTGGGATTGCACTCCATGGGAAAGTCATCATGAAAGTATCTTCTCAGCGTCCTTTTATTTATTTATTTATTTTTGAGTCCAAAACACCCAGCCATGGAATGGTAAAGCCCTCATTTAGGGTAGGACTTCTCTGTCAATTAATCTAATCCACATAATCCCTTAGAGACATGCCCCAAAACAGAATTTGTTTCCATGATGATTCTAAATTTCATCAAGGTGACAATCAAGATAAATCACCACAGATATCAATTGATTTGTTTATTCAGCTACCCACCAAATACAATCTCCACCTTGATCTGTTTTTGGACTGTTAACTTTCATATGATGTGGTAAAGCTGTTCCCTGTTTCCATTGCTGAGTGGTTCTGGGTAACTGAGGGGGAGCATTTCTGAAGGATGGCCATCTATCCTCCACCAAAAGGAAGATCCAGACTCTGAGTCCTCCATCATCTGGGCTTCCTACCAAGGTTCTACCTTAGAAGCTCACAGGCTAATGTTAAAGGCTTTGTCCCATGTAGCATGTTAATCTGTCTCCTATTCTTTCAGATGGTAGTATGACATACCTTAAAAAAATTAGTAAAATAGTCTCTTAAATTTATGTTTGCCTGTTATTTGTTTCTTTTCTGTCTATTTTGGAGGCAGAGTTGGGTTGTATAGAACAGATTACTTCTAATCTCTCTGTGTAGACTTAGCTCTTTCCTCCTGCTTTAGTTTCTTGGAGCACAAGGCTTGCAGGTCATGTGCCATCATAGCCATCTTAAATAATGTGCATTATCATGAAAGGCCTTAGGTGAGAAAAGTAAAACAAACAAAAACACATGTGAGGTTCTATGTGTGAACTCCCAAATGTAGTTTTGTACATTATTTTCTGATGATAAAGAAGAGGGAGACACTTGAATGCGAAAAGGCAGAGTCTAGCTTGCAAAGACTTTGGGGTTCCATCCTGGCAATATCCTGCCCCATGTATGCCAGAAGCATATGTAAAATGGTATTTGATATATGTATTAGAACTGTTGATGCTGTGTGGATTTTTCTCTGTGGCCATTTTCCTTGGTACTCACTGATTCTTTATACGTCCCAAACAGATCCACATGTTCCTTACCTATCTGCCTTGTTTGGGATAGAAGCAACACTCAATTTACTGAGTACACAGATAGCTCACAATAGGATTCTGCTCAAAATGGCATGCACCCACCGGGCTGCTTGGAGAGAGACTAGTGATTTTGGAGGTTACCATGCCCACCAGTCCTGCGGGTCACTTCAAACTATTACAGCCATTCATCTGTAACACATTAAAACCAGAAGAGATAAATTACTTCCACTGAAGAATTATTGCTTGTCCTATTCAACTATGTAGACCAGACTGGCCTCAAACTCACAGAAATCCACCTGCCTCTGCTCCCAAGTGCTGGGATGAAAGGGATGAGCTACAATACCTGGCAGCATTTGAATTCTTAATGGTTATTAAACTGAGAAGTTTCAACCCTAACAGTCATGGGTGGGTTTGTGGGTCTGTTGTTAGCCTCATCAACTTGCCTACACCTCCTAAGCTCTCCATATTGCAACTGACTATATGGAATCTCTGGGATTCTGTTCCTTCCTGATACAAAGACAGCTTAGCAGAATAGTAATGCTCTGAGTGTTTGGGATACTTGCTATCATTTCTCAGTTATACTGTCATGTATTTAGGAGAAATGTGGTTTTATTTGCTTGGGAGATCAGATCCTTTCTGACTTCTGTGCTATGCAAAATGATTGTATTATTTTCCTGAAACATGAACTGTGAAGAAAATAGCATGTACCTTTGGGTTTGTATTAATTACATTGAAGAACCAGTGTTATTTCTGATTCTATGTAGCAGATTGCTTGCTTGTATGCCTGTCTGTGCTTGATGCTAGAGAGGATTCTAGGACCTTCTGCTTGCTGCACACACACACTCTACCAGCGAGTTACACTCTAAGCAGATCTTTCAAACAGTCATTTTCGTGGACTGAGAAAGCTGTGCAATGTTTTATTTCAGCCTAGAGTCTGCTTTCTTAATAGGTCCCATTTATTTCCATCTATTCCATTTAAGAATGTGGATATTTGAGATCTTGCACAGCAAGAGCCTTTCAAGGCAGTACAAACCAACAGCACACATGCTACAAATGAATGTCTGTCTCCAGAAGAAAACCAGATGATAATAATTGATTGATATATATTTACTAATCAATAAGCATCAAATCTGAAGAAGATATAAATGGAGTCCTTCTAGCTCACATTTCCCTAATTTTATGTCAGAAATTAAACACAATGAACACTTTAAAGATGATTACTAGAACTTGCGGGGAATATTTGGCATGTATATGCATAGTGTGTGTGTGTGTGTGTGTGTGTGTGTGTGTGTGTGTGTGTGTGTGTGTACACCTGTATGGGGAGGCTAGAAGTCAAATCACTTCTCTTCCTCAATCATTCTCCACTTTATTTACTGAGGCAAGGTCCCTTACTGAATCCAGAGCTCACACATTTAACTAGACTAGCTGACCAGTTTGCCCACGATGTTCTCTGTCTCCACTTCTGTAGTGCTGGGATATTGTCAGGCTGTCATGCTCATCCAGGCTTTTATGTGAGTGGTGGTGACGCAGTCATCAGTCTTTATGCCTGCATGGCAAACACTTTTTCATGGAGCCATTTCTCTAGTGCCCTGAATTAATTTTTAAAGGTCCATTTATTACACACCTTTTAATTAACAGGATTCCTAGTCAGGGAGTTCCTAGTTCTGAGAGTTATATAACAGTCTGTCCCTTAAAGATTTTTTTCTTTTTTAATTTCATGTCATACTCAGCTCAGCCTTATTGAAAGGTATAAATTAAGGGTTTGTAGAGAATCTCAGCGAACTCTACATTTTGTTTTAGATTGTTATCTTGCTCAACCTTGCATTTATAATATCAATAATTTCCATATTCTTAGTTCCAATAATGAGTTTAAAAAATTAAACTAGATTACCTATTTATACATAAAGCTGTCACTACCATCATCAGGCGGAAAGCTGAAATAAGCATCAGTTTTATCTCAGGAAGTCCAGAGTTCTACATGATGCAAGTCCCTCATTAATGAGAGCAGATCCTTGTGGTCTTATTTATAGCTGGCCTCCTCCAACTGTCTGGACACCTGCACCTCAAGCCGTGGGAATGTAATAGTTATTCTCAGTTATCCCTAAGACATCCCACCCTGGCCAAAGGAAACCAAGTCAGAAATCATCACAGTTGGCACTCTCTTCAAATTCTGCAAAAATGTAATCAGGACTAAATGGATTTGCTTCATCAAAGATTGCGACAGGAAGCTTAATGATCAAGTAAGATTTGTAATAGAAATATCTATATGCTGGAAAGGAAAATTATTGGAAATATGACAGGTGGTTGTGTCTAAGAACAAGCAGAGACGAGCAGGTAGCTTCATTTTTACAAAAGGGAGAGATGGTTACTGTGGTGAACATGAACGATAGCGTCAAGAGGGGAGGAAGTAAAATCGCCCCCAGAGAACCTATGTGTCTGTGGCAGAAGAGTCAGAATAAACCCGGTCAAGCAGCAACACGAGGCAAAGCAGCTTGAAAAAGGGGTCATGAATACAGGAGGGAAAGTGTTAAAGACGTAATCCCGCTTAAACTGGGTTGCAGAGCTCCTATTAAAAATGGCAGTACTATAAATGTTCTAGTATTGTCAGGAATGTTCTGTTGGATGACACGATGCTGTGATTTGTACACACAGCGGACCAGAGTTGATGGGTGAATGAAATGATCCATAACCCTCTCTGACACATTTAGAGCAGTTCAGCTGCACACAGAGAACAGTCCATCATTTGCACCCTTCTGTGAGCGCTGGCTTTACCAAGTGTTTCAATGAAATATGTGCAACTTCCCATTTAAATTAGTACCACATGAACCATGAAGAACACCACAGGTATCTGTTGTAGCACCGGCCTAATGTAAAAGTGGCCTGTCTTGTAATGCCCTAACAGGAAAGACATACAACCGTTCATCTGTAACATATTAAAACCAGAAGAAATAAATTACTCCATAGATGAAGAATTATTGCTTGTGAAGAAAACGTGCAAAGGTAGCCCTAAAAAGCAGCTTTTACTAAAAAATTATCGCAACCACATTTGAATTCTTAATGCATATTAATCTGAGAACTTGCAACTATAAATCATCCTTTTTTTTAAATGGGGGAAATGTGGCTAGAACTTTTAGTAGAGCTTTGTTTCACTCCGTCACTCTGGAGTTAGCCTTGGCATTGAGAAAAGGCTGACTGTTAAGCTGAAAGCAGTGAATCAGAGAGACTAACAAAGACAAGCTACAAGGAAGGTCATCGTGCATTAACGAGTGTTGTTTCTAGTGTTTGTTTCCTAATGTGGCATAATCAAAGTGAGGTTAACTGTAGTGCTAACAACAAAGCAAAGTTAGGAAAGAGGATGCTGTTCAAAGAATGCACTAATGAATGGATGGTCTTCTCTGCTGAAATGTGCGGGACTTAAGTGTTTCTTGAGAATCATAAACACAATCCCAGGATATAGAGTATGCTTTTCAAAGAAACACAAATGGTTGTGATTTAGCTAAAGTCCCTTCCCTGTAACATTAAGTGCCTATGCATAAAGAATAACAGAAGTCAATTTAGTATAACATATTTCAGACCCTCCCCTAGGCTAATCCTAGAGAGAAAACTCAACAGCAAATTTTGGAGTTTCTGAAACACTTTTACAAGGATGTCCTGATCTGACTCTCCCATCAAATCCATCTGGTGGGGGGGCAATAATTATCATTACATTTATAAATGAGGAGGCCAAGTTGCAGAGGGATGAAGCGGCCTGTCCCAGTTCAGGATGAGATAGGGAGAAGCTGAAAGTTGGAATTTGACTTGTCTGTCTGCTGGCAAATCTCTCCCACTTCACTTTCAAATAGCTAATACTATATATGGACACATTTTTTAAAGGGGAATCTGATTATGTCACAAATATGCTATTTTTACAAAGAAAATATTTTTTTTCCTTAAAAATTATGCTGTGTATAATGTGAAGCCATCATACACAAGGAAAAATTGAATAGCCTCATGTAAAGTTATGGGGTTTTTTTAATGATTGATAGGTCCCCATATTGTAGGACTTATTACAGATCTGGGACATATGACATGCATGGGGTGGAATGCATGCTGAGCATTTAGGAATTCACTGAGAGGCATTGGAAATGGCTATCAGTTCATGGTTAGAGTTTTAACAATAGCTGCACAGTGTGTTCTTACAGTATAACATCAAAGGGTTTTCTTTGTGAAAACTCACATTAATCCACTTAAAACTGCTGCTAATATCAAACCCACTGCCTAATCGCACAGCAACCTTTTTGAACATATCACCTTGCACTGTGTTTATCTTCTTGGATACTTACATCTAAATGAAATGCAATTATAAGCAGCAATTTATCCAAAATGCCACTTTAGAGTTGAGTTTCACCTGCTAAATAAAACTCTGTCCGGGGGAATCCAAAGAATAATTCATAAGCTATAACGTTTAGCTTGAAGGCATCTCAATAATCAAAGTAAACAGAATATGTGACTTTAACCTGAATCCTTTTCCAAGAGTCACAAAATAAAGAGTCTCACCTATTGGGTGAACACCCCAGAGGAAATTCTACATTTAATGCAATACTTGTTATTCAGTCCTCTCCAAGGTGGCCTGTACCTAACTCAGTACACACTGCCATATAGTGCCATTCCGTGAATAGAATCAGGCAGTTGAGAAAGTCTTACTACAGAGCCACTCCTCAACCTAAGATACATTAATGAAAGAACTTTATGATCCACATAGAAATAGGAAGCATTTTAGGGGGAAATGTATTGTTTCTTGATATTCTGGCTAATCCATGTCTTGATTTTAAACCACAGAGCCAAAAGAAGCACACTGTAGGAGAATCTAAAGAGGGGGTTGATGAGTCCTTCACTGTATGCAGAAAGCATTGGGACACTCTATGCAGAAAGCATTGGTGGAGGAATGATGTTGACTTTAATAAAGGAACTTACTCCAGGGAGAAGGAGAAGAATTGCCAAACAAGGGAAGATGGAAGGTGTTCTAGAGTGGCAAACACAATGTGGCAATAAGGTCTGGGACCACCATTGCACTAGTGTTGACATGAGGATTCTAAAAAGCCTGCATTTCCAAGACAGGGGGAAAGGGAGAGGGAGAGGGAGAGAGAGAAAGAGAGGTTCAATGAATATCACTTTCTTCATAAGACTCATTTGACTGTACTTGACTTTATGCCTTTATGCTAATGAAATTTAGGCAGCTTGGGGGGAAACCAATTGCAGGGTATAATCTCTACTTCCAACCTCAAAGGAGCAGGAATCTGTGGTGACTGATCATATCGACATGCTGAAACCTCCAGGGAGGCAGTTATCCAGTGGTCTTGGATAACTTCGAGGTTGGTGACTGTATCCAAGAGGGTCCTGTGTCCACAGGAATTTCTGGGCCTCTCTGACTCCCTTCCCAACTGCTCTTGGGTTGAATCTGTCAGAGTAAACAAGTGATAGATAATAAATAAAGAGCTTTCCTGAGGCCTTTGAACTGTTCTAGATAACTGAGGAAACTATGGGAACTCCTGGCTTCATATCCGTCCAGAGAGATAATGGACATTTACACTTGCACTTTGAGTCTAAACCAAGCCAATGTGTGGGAACTGAATCAAGTGCAGGTCAATGTCTGCACCGAACAGATTGTAGAATACCCAATTGGCATCAGGAGGGCTGGAGACCTTAGTGGTATGAGGAAAACCCCACACCAAAGTGTTTGGGGGTAAAGACAGGTCCATGGCTGGTTGTAGCACTGCAGCCACTAAACCTCATTAAAGTGATAATGGAGATATGATATAGAACTGCCCTTCTTTGAAATAGATACTTTCATTAACTGGGACAGCATGGGATTTCCTGCCCAAGCTAAATGAATGCTTCTCTTCTCTTTCCTCATTACTGCTTCCATTACTGGGAGAGCAATTGCCAACTTGATAGGCTGTCTTAAAAGCACCCAGCTCTTCCATTCCTAGATTGTGCCTTTCTGGAAGAGAGGTTTATTTTATTCCCAGAATGCAAACTGAACCATACCAAGTGGAGATTGCCTTGATTTGAGTGTGGATGTATGTGTGGACACACATGTGTGTACATGTGCATATGTGAGCAAGTGTGAACTCACTCACACAGATACAAAAAGGAATATCATGTTTCATATATAAGGCCTAACTCCCAGCCTTCTATTTAAAGGCAGGGGGAAAAATGGTCAGTTATTAAAACAGTAAGCAACTTATTGAAAACAAGAACTTCAATGGGATATTTAAGTCTAGAACTGCAATGTGACATTTCTGCTGTGACAGTTTGGGCACTGTCAGTGTTTCTTCGCTTGGAGTCTACACATAGCCATGGCATCCCATTTTCCTCCCAGCTCCAATTATCACCAGCCAGTTACTACAAAATAATTGTCAAATGGTCTCTTAACTCTGTGTTGGTTATTCACGTATTTTAGTTCCCTCCTGTTCCCTTCTCAATTACACTGCCCACACCTCATTAGCTTCCTAGATCTTCTCCCAAGGAGACCAGTGAGAGCCACAGGACTCCCCGGATTCCATTCTCTAAGTGTCTCTCTGCTCCTCTCCTTCTCTGATTAAATTTCTTGGCGATACCAACTGAGGATTACACTCCAGCTAGTTTCTGTCTAGCTTTGGGTTTTCATGCCTTCCCTTACCCAGTATATGGTGTTCTTATTTCTCTTCTAATCTTCCATCCTGGGGTTCATCCTGCTACACAATTTTGGAATAAAGAAGATTCTCACAAGGCCATAGTTTTATCTAGTTCTCTCGCATCTGCTTTCCCTCATTTCTTGTTTGAGCTGCTTCTCTTACTGCATTTTTGACCTCTCTCCGTCTTGGATGGAAACTTGTTCTGTGCAGTGTCAACCATCCAAGATTACTCTCTTATTCCAATCATCCTATACTCCATTCTTCCTCATTTTGGTTACTTTCTGTGGCATCTCTTTGGATATTTGCAGGCAACTGTCGTCACTGCTTTGGCAACATCTTCTACCTGTTTGGGCCTCCAAGCATTGTTCTCTATCTACACAAAGGCTCACAAAAGCAGACAGGAGAGATTAAGTTGCCTTCTTATTGGCTCTTAAATTGATCAAGCACATCAGTCCTTGAAACATTTTTTTTTTTTTCAGAAGCAGCTTACAAAATTCAATTTGCTGTTCTCACAGCAGAGAGAGACAGCCTCTGTGGCTGATGTGGAGTCTGTAAGAGAGAGCTTTAGTATCTTTCCTTCTGCAGAAGGAGAAAAAGGAAAAATCTCATCTTACATCTGGGACATTTTTATCATTCTGGCATAGGCTAAGTTCTCTTTTAACTTTTAGTGTGTGCACATGAACGTATGCCGACGTGTTTGTAAGGTTTTGTGAGAACGTCCTTGCTTTGCACATGTTGGAAAGCCCCCGAGTCCTTGCTGTGGTTAGCTTTGACAGAAGCTGCTTCGGTTGTGTAGGGAGAGAATGTGCTCATCTTCCCCCAAACCCTCCACTTGCCTGCCAATGTTTGATATCCCTTCTTCTGTCTTGTTTATTTTGTTTGTGGTAAATTATTCTTTTGGCAATGAGCCCTCGAAACAGACTTCATTGATACAAAAAACACTGTTTGATCTGGCCAGCAGCAGAAGAAGGACACAAAATTCCTCTTGATGATTGAGGGTAGGGGAGCAGCTAGTAAAAGGCTTATTTCAAATAATGAGATTCAAACCTCCACCACTGGTACGCATTCAATATGCTTGGCTGCTTCTTCCCCATTTGTTTAAAAATAAGTGATGACCAAAAGTTAAAATAATAAAGCAAAAGAAAAGAAAGAACAGAAAAGAAGTGCTGTGGCTATATTCATCATGTTATTTGTGCTGACACTGCTCAAGCCAAGCAGTATTCCACAGAAATTTATATGCTCAACAGAGATTCTAAGTCTCCGGCAGGAAATCCTATCTGCACTATAGGTAGAACTATTTTAGAAATGAACCCGAGACACTGCCATGCAGTTGATGGGCATGTTACAAAATTTCTGTAAGAAGGATCATTTAGAGTAGTCACTTAAATTGAAAGATAATGAAAAATATTGCCCGTGGCAGGGATTTCACATACTTGATCATGGTATTTCCAAGGAGCAAAATCAAGGGATCATTTTGCTTAAATGAAACATCCAAACTTGTAATGATACTATCATCTGGCTTTCTAACTATAGTGTGGAAATAAGTAACATCAACTCTGGCATATCAACTCAGCAAAGAGATATTCTGAAATCCCAGGTCAGCTCCAGTGTGACACAATCTATATCTCTTCTCTGTTCAAAATTGATATTTCGAAGAGAGAGTATTCTTTCTGCTTATTAAGACAGCAATAAAGAAAATGAAACTTATTAAGAATTTGAGGTTTAAGGTTTAATGTAAAACTGATAGACATTAAATAGCATTTTTAATTTTTGATAACTCATGGCAAAATGAATTAATGAGAAACAATGGATTGGTGTGAATATCAATGCAAATACTTCAATCATAAGTGCTTTCTGGAGTATTTATATACATGTAAACTTTCACCTCTATTTTTTATAACTGTGTACATATTGGATTTACCTGTCTGTATCTACACAACAACTAAAACTCACTGACCTGTTGATATGTAATATTTTTAAACATCTGAGCATTTGTGACATTTAAACTTGAATGTGGGGAAAGCAAATCTTAAAGAGTTACAATCCCTTCATGTTCCAAGTAGGAAAAAAGGATAGCTGTGTAGAATATAAAGAGAATATCATTACTTGATTAAAAAATAAAACTTATTCAGATACCATATAGGAACACACACACACACACACACACACACACACACACACACACACACTTTCCTCAAGAGAACTAGAATGAAAATATGATAACCTAATATCAGGTTAAAGATAGGTCTGGCTTCACATGTTTCAGTTTTCAAATGAAATTATTGATAGAAATTAGTTTTTCAGAACCCTACAAATCCAGTGACAAATAAGCATTTCTACTCTGCTTATGTCTTTCCACTCTGCTTGTGTTGTTCACAAAGCTGCTGAAATTAAGCACACAGGGCAGGACTTACATGAAGCAATTCAGAATTTATAATTGGCATGAGGTTCAGACTGACTAAATCAGGCTGTGTTTGGTCCTCCTCTCTCCCAGCCTCATCCTGGTTTCAAGCATCATATTCCAACTCACTGAGGAAAGAGCAAAGGAGGAGCGTCACAGAGGCACACCTCCCGGTGATCTCTGCTTATTATCTCTTATCAGAAAGTGCTCTTCTGGCTCAGGGACTGTTTGCTGGGCCACTCTCAATTGTCAGCATCTCATGATATTGTAAACATGTATTTAGAGGTATAAGTTTATTTGTCTGTCTTCTGATTTAAACATTTTTATTGTGTACGCTTTTTGACAAAGTCATATGTATTTACCAGTGTATCTTGGTCCTTCCACATGCCCAGTTTCCCCCCCACTTCCCTGAGACACCTGTCTTCCAGAAGTCCTCTTCCCATCTTCCTGTGCTCTTCTTTTCTGAAATGAAAGAAAAACACTGAGTCCGGGTCGTGTCCCTGGTTATGTTGTTGTGTTGACTGATCTTGTGGGCTTGATCCTATGCAGATAATCATAGCTACAGTGAGTTCATGGGTACAATTCCCCTGTCATGTCTAGAAGACAGTGTTTCGTACCACTATTACCCATCCTCTGGCTCCTACGTTTATGGAACCTCCTCTTCTGGGATGTCCCCAGTGCTGGTTAGCCTTATGTCAACTTAACTCATTCTAAAGACTTTTTAGAAGTGGAAACCTCAACTGAGAAAATTCATCCACAAGATTGGCCTGAGGGCAAGTCTATGGTGTGTTTTCTTACTTGCTGATTGATATGAAAGGGCCCAGCTCACTGTTAATGATGCCTCTCCTGTGCTGTAGGTCCTGGGTACTACAAGAAAGCAAGGTGAGAAAGCCAGGAGGAGCAAGACAGTAAGTAGCACTCCTCCATGGCTTCTGCATCATCAGTTCATGCATCCAGGTTGCTACCTTGAGTTCCTGCCTTTATTTTCCTGGATACTGGACTACAAACTGTAAGATGAAATAAACCCCTTCCTCCCCAAGTTGTTTACAGACATGCTGTTGGACTTGTAACAGAAATAGAAACTCCAACTAAGACAGAAATCGATATCAAATTGTGGGGTATTGCTGTATAAGACTTGGCCATGTGTTTGATGGAGAGTTTTGGGCTAGAAAAGCCAGGTAATCTGATATGGGAACTGGAGGATAATGTAAGAATGAGGCAGACAACTAAGGCATCGCTTATGAAGTTCCTGAGCAAAGTTTGAGAGTCCCTCAAAGACACTCATTTGATATTTTGAATTAAGAATCTGTGTTTAAGTTAATCTAGGGCTGAAGAATTAGCAGTGATTAAGTAGATACTGGCACCACAAAAGTAAAGCCTTTGCCTTACTGGGACAGTTGATGTTGGTTACCAGGAGCTGAGAAATTATCTGTAATTAGAAGAGACCAACATCATTAAAGATCATAAACCTAAGACTAAGTCCTCAAGTTCATCACACAGAAGCTGTGATCCAGAGGAGGCCAAGGTTGTGTCTCACTCTGGAAGCCAAATTTAGTAGTATAGCAGTCACCCAGATGGTACTACTCTTGAAGGCGTGGAGGAGGCAAAGAGAGCAGCCAAAATTTGGCACTGTGTGAACAGGTTGGAGTCTTTGAAGAGAGATAGGGAGAGGCCAGTGACCCTCAGTTAGACAAGAAGCAACTTCCAGGATGGAAGAAGTCATGGAACGGATTTGAGGCTTCAACCAAGTTTTAGGGTCAGATAAACTGAAGAGAGCCTGGCAAGGGACTGTTGGTAAAAGTTCAGCCCAGTTGCAGTGGAGACCTGAGCACTGGAGCATTGGAGATGCTGGTACCAGCAGAAGCTGTGGAGTGGAGCCCAGCCTGAGCTTATAAATAGGCTGCATGTGCTGTAGATGGCTGTTCAAGATATTTGGAGAAGATCAAAAGTGAGTCAGAGATGTCAGTCACTGGAATTTTTATACTGTTGAATTTTGGTTTTGCATTGATTTGATTTTTAACTTTGCACTGGTGCTTCTTTCTTGAAGTAAGGAAATACATAGCTTAGTTTTGATTTTATAGGAGCCCATAGTTGAAAGATTTTAGAGTTTAGAGAGACTGTAATTTTAGACTGACTTTGGATATTTTTTATGAGAGTTAGTGGTTGCTGTATTATTCACCCCAATAAACTTATCTGGGGGTTAGAGAACAGAACAGTCATTATATTAAACATAGAGGTTAGGCAGTGGTAGCACATGCCTTTAATCCTAGCATTCCAGAAGCAGAGATCCATCCGAATCTCTGTGAGTTCGAGGCTACCCTGGAAATAACCAGGCATGGTGACACACACCTTTAATCTCAAGACTTGAGATCTCATGTCTTGCTTAGGAAAGACATACACCTTTAATCCCAGGAAGTGATGGTAGGAAATAGAAAGATATATAAGGCATGAGGACCAGGAACTTTAGCTTTCTAAGCTTTAAGCAGCAGTTCAGCTGAGATCCATTCAGATGAGGACTCAGAGGCTTCCAGTTTGAGGAAACAAGATCGACTGAGAAGTTGGCGAGGTGAGGTTGGATATGGCTTGTTCTGTTTCTCTGATCTTTCAGAATTTACACCAATAGCTCTCACTGAGTTTTTAATTTATAAGAACATTTAAGATTCACGTTACAAGATTTGGGGTATTTTAAAAGACTGACCTTTTATATTTTGAGTTTTGGAAGACTATGGTGCTGGGTGGTGGTGGTGCAGCCAGGTGGTAGTGGCCCATGGCTTTAATCCCAGCATTCAAGAGGCAGAGCCAGCCAGACCTCTGTTAGTTCCAGGCCACCCTGGTCTACAAAGCAAGATCCAGGACAGGCACCAAAACTACACAGAGAAACCCTGTCTTGAAAAAACCAAAAACCAAAACAAAACAAAACAAAAACTATGGCACTTTTAAAGTTTGGAGTATGTTTTATGTTGTAAAATTGGTATTAATGACATCATGGGAATAATAAAAGAGATGTTAAGGCTTATTAGTGATGTATTTGTATGTCAACTTGATAGGGTCAATTGTGTTTTAAGCTAACTTTACCAAGCTTGAGTCATTTTAGAAGAATGAACCTCAATTAAGACAATGTCCCCACCAGACGGGCATATGAATAAGCCTGTGGTTCAGTCTCCTGATCACAGAATGATGTGGAAGGGCCCAGTTCACTGTGGGTGATGCCACCCTTCAGGTGTTAGCCCTGAGTGATATAAGAAAGCCATGAGGAGCGAGGCAGTAAGCAACACTCATCAGTGGCCTCTATGCCACTTCCTTATTCCAGGTGCTGCTACAGTTACCCTGGATACTGGACTACAAGCTGTAAGATGAAATATATTAACCTTTTCCTCCCCAGGTTACTTATGCCATGGAGTATTTTCACAGCAGTAGAAGCCTTAACTAAGAAATTCTCTGAGCCTTAAGGCTAAGGAAGCTAGTAGGGCTTGAGCACTCCACCATCACTTATTCTCAGCAACTTGACCAGGTAGGTATGAGTTTCTGCACTAAGTGCTATCCATTGCGAAACAAACTGCTTTAGACAAAATTTGGGAGTAGCAGAAGTCTATGGAATGCATTTACAATACCCAGAAGGTTGTTGGACAACATATCCACTTTGCAAGACAACAGTAATAGATTCTCCTCCAGGACCTCCTCAGTCAAGCCATGGACTTTTGACCAGGTATAAAGTACCAGCCATTATATCTCCTATAGAGTAGGCTTAGCCTTGTTTGTTTCTTTATTGCTGTGATAAAACACTAACCAAAAACCACTTGGAGAGAAGGGTTTTATTTGGCTAACATGTCATGATCACAGTCTATCTCTGAGGGAAATCAAGGCAGGAACTCAAGCAGGAACAGTGGCAGGAACCTGGAAGTAGAAACAGAAACAGAGGCCATAAAGGAATGCAACTCATTAGCTTTCTCCTCATGGCTTGCTCAACTTCCTTTTTGTACACAACCCAGGACCACTTGAATAGAGGTGGTGCTGCCCACTGTAGACTGGATCCTCCCAGATCAGTCATCATTCAAAAATAAATAAATAAATAAATGCCCCCAATGAACCTGCCTACAGATCAATCTGATGGAGACATTTTCTCAATTGAAATTCCCTTTCTAAGATGACTCTAGCTGGTATCAAGTTAGTAAAACTAACCAGCAAAAGGCCTGGACTTCATTAGGAAATTATTACTTGCTCCTATAACAGTTGCCACTATTGTCCCAGTGGGTACAACTCGCATTCCCCATTTTCCCCAGTGGCTTGTGTCATACCTACTAGCGCTATATCTAGCCAGTAAGCAGGAAGTTTACAGGTCAATTCTAGCTTCATTTCTCTGTCTTGCAATCAAGGAATATTGTGTGTCTTTAGCACTGGAGTGTCTAGTTATGTCTAGTTATGATGGGTAACCAAGAACAATGGCAATAGTAGAGGCAAATCAAGTTAGATTGTGGACATGGTATAAATACCAAGTGTTTCAGTTAAACTCCATTTAAAAGAAAATAAGCAATTAACTGATGATCAATGAAAATGTAATGTGTAAAATTCATCCTTTTAGCACTTAAAAACTCATTACTTTGTGATTCTATGCTTGTCATTTGCTAAAGGAGTCGCATTTTGTTTGGACTTCCCTATTTAAATCAGTGAAATTCATTTGAGCAACAGTAGTGTGCTTGGTATTGGGGAGACAGTACTGAATAGGGCAGATAACATTCAGCTGTCACAGATCAGAGAGCTGAATGAAATATAGTCAGCAAACGGTAGTTACATAATTAAAAACATTCTCAAAATAATAATGATGATAATAATAATGACAATGTAGAAAATTGTCACAGGAGATACACAAGAAATGCGTGAGTATTGAGAAGTACTAATAGGGAGAAATGTAGTGCATATACCTTGGTTGTGAAGGAGCATTACAATTTTTCAATGTTAACTGAGTTTTCCACATATTGAATGAGGATCTCAAAGCAAACTATTCAATATAAATGTCATTTATACTATATTTTTCTTGGGCACGTCTGGCTTATATCAAATCATGGAATGGGTCTATGGATGAAGCAGTACCTTAGGTGAAATGTGAAGATAGAATGAATAAGAGCTATGGCATAGAGAGAAAAAAGACAAAAGACTGACTGTGCTGGCTAGTTTTATGTCAACTTAACACTAGCTAAAGTCATCTGAGAGGAAAAAACTTCACTTAAGAAAAATCTCCATAAGATTGGAATGCAGGCAAGCCTGTAGAGCAATTCCTTAATTTGGGGATTGATGGGGAACCAACCCATTGTGGGTGGGGCCATCCCAGGGCTGGGGAATGCAAGCCACCTAGTATGAAGAATAGAGTCCCGAAAGGTAGCAAAAGAATCAGAGACAGCCTCTGCTCCCACTATTGGGAGTCCCACAGAAGACCAAGCTACAAAACTGTCACATATATGCAGAGAGCCTAGGTCAGTCCCATGCAGGCTCCCTGGTTGTTGGTTTGGTTTCTGTGAGCTTCTATGAGACCAGGTTAGTTGATTCTGTGGTTTTCTTGAGGTGTTCTTGACCCCTATGGCTCCTACAATCCTTCCTCCCTCTCTTAAACAGGATTTCCTGAGTTTAGTCTAATGTTGGACTGTGGGTCTCTGCATCTGTTTTCACCAGTTCCTGGGTAAAACCTCTCTGATGACTATTGGGCTAGACACCAATCTCTGAGAACAGCAGAATATTGTTAGGCATCATCACACTTCGATTTATTCTTCCAGTCATGTTAGGTTCTATCCTAGGTCTCTGGGCCATCCAACCTCTGGGTCCAGGTGCTCCAGTTGCAGGGATAGGCTCACTCTTGTGACATAGATCTCAGGCTGGACCAGTCATTGGTTGGCCCCAACCACTGTCTGTGTCACCAGCACATCCCATAGGCTGGACAGAATGTAGGTTGAAAGTTATGTGGTCGGGTTTATGTCCCAATCCTTCCACTTGTGGTTATGCCTGGTCATAGGAGATGTCCAGCTCAGGCTATGATAATCTACCATTACTAAGAGTTTTATCTGGAGTCATCCTTGTAGATTTCAGAGAGTTTCCCTTGCACCTAACCCTGAAATGACCCCCCTTTCCAGTCAGCTCTTTCAGTACTTTCCACCCTCTACCCAACATCCACCTGACCCCTCATTCTCCCATTCCCAGCTGCCCCAATATACCCATGAGATCTTCTCCATGTCCCCTTCCCAGGGAGAACCGAGTATCTCTCTTGAAACTTCCTTGTGATTTCTGGGTCCATTGATTGTAACATAGCTAATTTGTACTTATAAGTGAGAATATACCCTGTTTGTCTTTCTGGGTCTGGTTTACCTCACTTAGGATGATAGTTTGTACTTCCATCCATTTGCCTTCAAACTTCATGATATCATTATTTTTAACAGCTGAGTAATATTCCATTGTGTAAATTTTCTTTATCAATTCTTCAGTTGAGGGAATCTAGGTTGTTGGTTCTGGCCATTACCAATAAAGCTGCTAAAAACAAAAATGAGCAAGTGTCATTATGGCATGATTGAGCATCCTTTGGGTATATGCCTAAGAGTGGTATAGTTGGGTCTTGAGGTAAATTGATGATTCTCAATTTTCTGAGAAACTGTCATAATGATTTCCAAAGTGGTTGTACAAGTT
The DNA here is from genome assembly GCF_903995425.1 of Onychomys torridus. Taxonomy (NCBI): domain Eukaryota; kingdom Metazoa; phylum Chordata; class Mammalia; order Rodentia; family Cricetidae; genus Onychomys; species Onychomys torridus. The sequence continues at coordinate 36,601,392 of NC_050460.1, forward strand.
TGCACTCCTAACAGCATCCACAGTTTCCACATCCTCTCCAGCATGAGCTGTCACTTGTGTTTTTGATCATAGAAATACTGACAGGTGTAAGGTGGAATCTCAGCGTTATTTTGATTTGCATTTCCCTAATAACTGAGGATGTTGAACATTTCTTTAAGGGTTTCTTGGGCATTCGAGATTTGTTTTCTGTTGAGAATTCTCCATTTAGATCTATATGGCTCTTTTTAATTGGATTATTTGTGGGGTTTTTGTTTTACTTTTGTTTTGTTTTTGATATCTAATGTCTAATTTCTTGGTTTTTTTAAATATATTTTGGAAATAAGCCCTCTGTCAGATGTGGGGATGGTGAAGATCATTTCCCATTCTGTGGGCTGCTGTTTTGTCCTATTGACAGTGTCCTTTGCCTTACAGAAACTTTCCAGTTTCATAAGGTCTCATTTATTAATGTAAATCTCAGTGTCTGTGCTATTGGTGTTCTATTCAAGAAGTTGTCTCATGTTCCAGTGTACTCAAAGCTATCCCCCACTTTCTTTTCTATTAGGTTCAGTGTATCTGGATTTATGTTGAGGGCTTTGATCCACTTGGACTTGAGTTTTGTGTAGTGTGACAGATATGGATCTCTTTGTGTTCTTCTATATTCTGGCATCCAGATAGATCAGAACCATTTGTTGAAGATGCTTTCTTTTTTTCCATTGTATAATTTTGGCTTATTTTTTGAAAATCAGGTATCTATAGGTATATGAATTTACATCTGGGTCCTCAGTTCAATTCCATTGATCTACCTGTCTGCTTTTATGCCAATACCATGCGGTTTTTGTTGCTATAACCCTGTAGTAGAGCTTGAAAACAGGATTGTATTACCTATTTTGAGGGTTTTTTAAAATGAAATTTAGTATTGCTTTTTCCAGGTCTGTAAAGAATTGTGTTAGAATTTTAATGGGGATTGTATTGAATCTGTAGATTGCTTTTGGTAATATGGCCATTTTTATTATGTTAGTCCTACCTATCCATGAATATGGGAAATCTTTTCATCTTCTGGTACCTTCTCCAAATTTCTTCTTCAAATATTTGAAGTTCTTGTAATGCGGTTCTTTCACTTAGTTTGTTAGAGTTATATCAAGATATTTTATATTATTTGTAGCTATTTTGAATGGTGTGGTGAGTGGTTCATTTTTTTTAAACAAACTAGGCTAAAAATGAAATAGCAAAAGTACAAGCAGTTTTAAATGTAATCATTTGGAAGAAACTTCCAGAAGTTATTATAGAAATGCTCAAGTGTAATAATTGAGAAGAATTCTCAGCAACACATACTGATCATCAGGACAGAAGAAACAGGGAGCCAGAAGCTTCTGATCTCCCCACCCTGAGAAATTATTGTTTAGAAGCATACATCTATGTGTGCATGTATATTTTCTTGATAACATATGAAATTTCACTATTCATGAAATATTACTTTGAACAAAGCATTAGCATGTTGGGAATCTCATTGTCTTAATTCTAGATTGCTAAGGTAATACAGATTCCATGCAAAAGAATTAAGAAGAGAACCTTATTTAAAAGAGTTCAGCAGTTAACCCCACAGAAATTTATGAACAAGGTTATTTTCATAAGCAATTAGAAGACACAGTGGTAGTTCTATGAGGCCAACAAGCTCAAATGTAGGGCAGGTAGCTTGTAGAGACCACTGGCTAAGGATTAATCTAGATTGTAATCTTGATTAGATTGACAGAGCTGAATTAGTGGTGCACACCTCTGGTTGTGTCTGTGAAACCATTAAATTGTGGAAAGTTTGATTTAATGAATGGATTAATCTATTGATTGATTCAAATTTTGAATAGACTATGAGGAAATGGTAGAACCTCCTGACTGGTTGAAGAAATAGGTACCTGGAAGAATGTTTGGATACCTTATCTTGCCTTTGGATACATTTACTGCTCATTTCCTGCCCTTGTTCTTGTGAGCCACATAGTGTTTAGCTGAACTATGTAGTGTTTAGCTGAGTTGTCTACAACTGTAAACTTGTAGAAACTACATAGATTCTCTTGTTAATTTGTTTCTTTGAGGTATTTTTGCTTCAGGTACATAGAATTAACCAACACTCCAAACAAACATACATTGCAGGGAATCCTGAAAGAAAATGCTCCATGATGAAATAAACTAACCCAAGAGTGTAATTCAATTTCATATGAAAAAGGCAAGAACACTAGTAAAGGTAGTTAGGCAATTATAAAGGATAATATATGGAAAAATTTTCCTTGGCTGATTTCACAAACAAGTATATGAAACAATATATAGTGCATTGTTCCTCTAACATTTATTAGATAATATATTCTAAAGCTAAAAATGCAAATAATATACATGTCAGTAAAGCTATCTTTTAATAAATAATTAACAGTACAAAGGAACACACAAAAAGGGAGATAATAAAAAAGCACATATAGATTTTAATATGATAAACATAATACATTCATCAGTCTTGGCTGCTTCACAAAAATATCTAAGATAGTAGTGATTACAATGATATGTTATTGTCTGCTGATTTTATAAAGCATAAATTCAAATATACTGGTAATATTATTAAATGTAAATGGATTAAAAATCCAATCAAGTTTTTCAAACTAGATAAAAATCAGATTCCAATTAAGTTCTTTTATAGCAATTAAAACTTAAATTTAAGGATATAAACATATTTAAATGAACTATTTCTAAATTAGGTTAATTACTTGTTTTAATTCCCTGAATTTGCCACATTCAATACTGAAAACAAGATGATTTAAAATATAACAAACTTAGCTTTGTCTACTGGTTCTGAAAGTCAAATGACAGAGAGAAACTCTACTAAATGTGATGGAGGTCAGATAATCAACATATCCTTCCCAAGTTATGAGTGAGAGGTTAATGACCTTGGTAAAGGTAGGGTACCAGAGGTTACAGGCCTACAGATTTATCAGCTCCTGAGCACTATAACCTGTGCTACCCTATCTTTACCAAGGGAATGATATGTTGATTATCTGACCTCCACCACACTCAATAGTTTCCCTCTGTCATCTGACCCCCATGACAAAGGCCCATGAAACTACAAAATAATTCTTCCAAAATTAAATTATGGAAAGAAAGTAATATAGCAATTATGCCAATTACCTCCTAAAATGGGGGCTAGGATGATAGGTAAAAAGGAGTCTCTTTGATAAGGATTTCATCCACAGGGTGATGATATTGGATTTTGATAATTGGAATATTCCTCTGGTTTAAATACCTATCCTATTGTCCTATATATCTGTTCTCTGATATAATCATATTGCTCTTTACTTCAATGCTATCAGACCAAGAACTGCCCCTAAATAATCAGATATTTTGTAGGATAGCATACATTCACAGCTGAGTAATTTCATAATTTGGGATGGTTTAAAACCTTTCCTTCTTTTCATCCCATTTTTATCACCTCCAGTTTGAATTCCCAAGCAGTTGGAGACATAGTGTTTTCAGTAACATTGTGTGACTCCTGTATTCAACAGTTGGTATTCAAAACATCGACACTCACATGAGGGTTCTGCCACAGGTTTTTCTTTAATAGTCTCATGTGGTGGTATTGTGTTCCTTGAAATATTGTGCACACTAATAAACTTATCTGGGGACAGAGAACAGAAAAGCCACATTAAACATAGAGGTTAGGCAGTAGTAGCACATGTCTTTAATCCTAGCATTCCAGAGGCAGAGCTCTACCTGGATCTTTGTGTGTTCAAGGATACGGCCAAGCATGGTGACTCATGCCTTTAATCCCAGAAAGTAAGTCTTTAATCCCAGGGAGTGATGGCAGAAAGCAGAAAGGTATATAAAGTATGAAGACCAGAAACTAGAAGCTTTTAGCTAGTTAAGCCTTCAGGCTTTCAAGAAGCAGTTCAGCTGGGACCCATTAGGATGAGGACACAGATGTTTCCAGTCTGAGGAAACAGGATCAGCTGAGGAATTGGAGAGGTGAGGTAGCTGTGGCTTGTTCTGCTTCTCTGATATTCCAGCATTCACCCCAATAACTGGAGTCAGGTTTGATTTTATTAATAAGACCATTTAAGATTCATGTTACAGTCTCATGTGGTAGGTGTCATGGAAAACCACTCCGTTCTCTTAATACACATATGGGTTTCTCTTCTTCCTGGATCCCTCACTTAAATTTCAGTTTTGAGTTAGAACTTAAAGGCAGGTTTCTTTCTGAGCATGCATGGTTTTAGCTCTTCAAGTCAGATAAGAGCATCTGCCCCTGTTTCAGTATACTTTGGATATGTCCATATCACAAACACTAAGATTCAGAGATACTCTTAAAAGCATTCATTCATTCATTCATGCACTTAAGAATACAGTCTTAATAGATAATTATATGCTAGGTGTTTTGTTTAGAATTGTCGAAAGAGGACCACAGTCTTGTGGTAGTACAGTGAGAGAGTGTTACATGGACATCCAGGTTCCTAATCATGAGAGCATAGAGCAACACTGTGCTCCTTCACATCACCAATGTTCTTAGAGAAGTAACTCCAAACCAGAAAACACAGGTTTCCTGCTTTTCCTCATCTCGACAACGTTGCTTGAATTTAGGATGCTGGAGCCTCTTGAAGTTGACCTCTGGCTAGCATTTCTTCTTAGAAAAATGTTTATTTCATTGTTCAGTATATTTATTCATTGTTCTCCAATTAATTGGTATTAGCCAAAGTTAATCTTGGCAGGGAGGTATTTTTTTCTTTTCTTTTGTGTTTTGTTTGGTCCTTGAACTATGATTATTAAAAATCCATATATATAATATTCTTCCTTAATGATAGGATAAAAGAAATTGTTTAAAGCATACCCTAACTATTTACTTGTTAAAATTGAGAAAATAGCAGAATGAGTTAATTATTTTATTTATTTATTTGAGACAATACATTACTATATGGCCCTAGCTGGCCTAGAACTTGCTATGTAGACCAGGTTGACCTCAACCTGGAAGTGATCTTCCTCCCTCTGCCCTCAAAGTGTTATATCACAGATGTGTAGTCCATGACTGTCAATATACAATTCATTAAAAATGTTTTGTAAGTTGAGAGAAAATTCTGAAATATTGAAAAACTATATTTTAAAATTGTGTAGTAGAAACACACTAAATAACAATATCTTGCTGCTGGGTGTATCAGTCATTTTATTAATTACCCCATGTAAATAGTCAGATTTTAAGCATGTACTAAAAAAACTAACTGTTTCATATACACGGTTTATTAGCTTTCAACCACTGTGACAAAATATTTGACCTAACTGTTGTGGCTTGAATGTGAAAATTTCCTCATAGACTCATGTGTCTGAAACTTGGCCCCAGCTGTTTTGGGAAGGTTGTGGAATGTTTAGGATAAGATTTCCTGAAGGAAGTGAATCACAATGGGGATGGGTAGTGAGATTGTATAGCTTGACCCTTTTTACTTGCTGTTTCCTGATCATAGATGCAATAAGACCAGCAGCCTTCCTCTTCTGATTTCAGGTCTTTTTAATTATGAACTGTATCCCCTCAAGCAATAAGCCAAGGAAATAAGAAAATATATATAGATGTATATATAGATATATATCTCAGTAGAAAACAAACAAAAACCCTTTCTTTCCTTCCTTAAATTGCTTTTGTATTCTAGTAGGCAGTCATTTTGGGGCCAGTGCTATACCTTGCCATGAACACATGGTAGAGGTAGTTGCTTGCTGTATGGCAGAAGGATAAGAAATTGGCTTACAGGCTTGGGGATAATAATGAGAGTAAAAAAGAAAGACAGAAAGAAAGAAATTGGCTTAGAACTCAATACCACCTTCAATGGTGCTACTTCAATGACCCAGCCGTTTGAAGGTTACACAACCACCAATGGCAACCTGCTAATGATGCTGGCTCTAACAGATGGGCCTTTGGAGAATGTTTATCCTATGTATAGTAATGTCTATCCATCTATTAAGAACACTACAGCACATCTCCCTCATATGTAGTTTAATATATTAAAACATATTCTTCCTCAAAGTCTTGTCTAATTCAATAAGGGTAACACCATGATAGCACTAGGTAAACACATTGAGGTTACTGACCCTATTACTGGACAAAAAGCAACTAATTTCAAGGAATAAATATATCTTTATGTTTTTCAGGATTACACTAATGATACACAATAATGGTAATATTTGTTTTCATTTTAAAATAAGGCAACTCATAAATTGGTGTTCAACAAATAACTACTTATTAATATCCAAAGCAAATCTCAAAAAATATGGGAAACTGAACCACAGTCTGCCTTCTATGCAAACACAATGAAACAAAGTTGGATATCAATATCAACATAAAATACATAAAGCACAAGAACTCATGGAAACTAAACAACACCTCCCTTAATGACAACTGGGTCTAGAAAAAAAATGGAACAATGTCTAGAACTGATTAAAAATTAAAACATAACTTTCCAAAATTTTGGGACACAAGGAAAGTTGCCCTAACAGGAAATTTTATAGCATTTGATAGCTGCAAAAAATATATGCACCCAAGTGCATCTGTTCTCAGATATGATCCTTGCCCTTGTTCTAAACAATAGATGTACTTGGGTTTATTTCATAATTTCTCTACTAACCAATAAAAGAATGTCTATAGGAGAGTTTTACACATCCAAAGAGAACAATAAACCCAAGTGAACACGATGAGGAGTCTTCTAATAGTCAAAGCTCAAATTCTTCTGAAAATAGAGTTAAATCCATTTGTTTCATGGTTAATATACCAGGAGAGTCGCCCATAATTCATTCAGTTTACCTAAGGTATTGTGTTTTGCATTAGCTTCATTTGTGTTGGAGAGACTTAAATAATTCTTTTTTAAGTTATGAATTTATATATGAATTTGCAAGGGACAGACCACCGATTTTCCACCTCAACTTTCTCTGCAATTAGTTGGGAGAAACCAAAGTCTGCAACAAACATTTAGATAAATTCACTGTTCAAGAGACATTTCTGAATGAATTTGAAAATTCTCCTTGTCTTGTGTTTGCTAAATTATAGTTTTCACTGAGCATTCCCTAATGGCAATTCTCTATAAACTTGCAACAAGCCTTCAGGAGCTAACCCCTCATTAAACTACTGCCTTTGTTCAGAAAACTGCTTAGTTCAAAACAACCAGTATTCCCTAGACAAATAAAATTTCTAATATTATCAAACAAAATATTAGAGAATCCAAACTGGCTAATTAAAGTTTTCTTTGGTTCCTTGGATTCTGAATTTAATGAGGTTTTACAAAATTGGTCTTACAACCATTTCTGCCGCTGAAAGCCAAGTGCCTCACATGCAAAGCCCAGTGATCTTTAAGATACTTGCTAGTAACTGAGATACTGTGCAAATTTTCTAAGAGAAAAACATATTCTTAAATAAAACTTCTTACAACATGGAGAGACAATTTGTTGCTTATTGTTTACACAGTGTCAAATTCTACTATAAATGTTGTTAGGTAGATGTTCCCATGATGTAAATGAATTACACACACGATACCAAAACATCGTAAGTAAGACAAATAGGATCACAACAGCAAATGGCAGATCTTTTCAGAAGCTCCTGTGAAACACTTCCTAGGGACACACACATACACACACAACACACACACAACACACACACACACACACACACACACACACACACACACACACACACACACACTGGCTAACCCCAGACAGACATCCCAAGACAGACCAAAGAATGACTATACCAAAATCTAACCTGATGAGACAGTGAGTGTGTTGCCGTTCCTAACAAAAGTATGAGTGGGGGTGTACTTACAGAAAGGGGAGGATTCACAGACAACCAATCCACTGAAAAGTCCATCCCAATAAGGGTGATAACTCCCCAAAGCTGCATCTCTGGATCTCTGCAGGGCTCTTCTGTAGCTCCACACTTCAGAAAATGTATTCTTGTAAACTTCTTGCTGTTAGAGCCTCCACCCAACCCTGAACAGTTATTTCCTGTTTTTACCATGCTGAGGAGGTGAAGTGTGTTCATTTTAGTTTTCCCAGACATGAGAAGTTTGTATACTCCCTCCTGGAGGAAATGTTTTAGTTGTGAAGAAATAGCTATAGGACAAAAGGAGGAGTATTGCAGTGTTGCAGGGATATTAATGGGGCTCATAGGAGCTTAAAAGACTCTCAATAGAATTGTAGAAGTTTAGCAAAGGTAGAAAGATAAGAGGTGAAATTAAGTATTCATGCTAACTAAACATAGTTGACAAATAGGGTATAGAGCATTTCAAATTCTGCAAAGGCATTATTTCTTCAGAAAATACTTCACCTATCACTAGCTGCTACTACATTCTAGAGGTGTTAATTCCATTTTTTACATACATTTTAGACTTGAATCTATTCCACTTTTCCTTTCATTTTTATTGCATAGATTCTATCTCTCTTAGACATACCCCTTCTCACTGGGCTATCCAACAAACTGCCCCATGCCACACATGTTACAGACTTATAAATGTTTAGTTGTATTTTTCCATTTTCTATGGAAATGTTATGTTTTATGTCATATAGTTAGACAGTACATACATATGTATAAACACATATATTCATTCTACAACAAATCATTTTATACATATTTAATCATGTGGCTTTTACAGACAATAGTGGATTTACACATAACTTCTTTTGCACATCAAATACAATTTTGTTTTGTGCTATTGATAAAAAGATATTTACAGTGATGTAATAGAGATCAATTGCATGCACCTTTCAGACCTCAAGTGAGTTTATTTTATTTACTTAGATATTTGTTTATTTACTAGCCTGATGTAAGGCAAACATTTTGCCTCAGTGCTTTGAAGTTCCCTGCCTACTGCTATGTACTTGATCTTTGCAGTCGTACCCAGCCTTTGCTCATTTTTCTACTTTGTGTGTGTGGTATTTGGACTTGTTTGGCTTTTATTTTAAGAACTGCTTGATATGAGCCTTTAATCTTTTCTGTTAGCTTTATCAACCAACTTTTATCTACTCTAGTGGAATTTTGATAGAGAAATGCCTCATGTCGGCAACACTGGGTTTTCAGTTTCAATTAGAAAGCTTTTCCTTTATATGGCCTTGATTGATGTTCAAATTCTTTTGCTTTTATATGCATGAGGCTGCGACTGGCCTGGAGTTTATTCTTTAAGTTAACTTCTTTGGTTCCCAAACACAAGCTCCAATTATTACATTTTCTGTCATCCCGTGTTTATGTTCCTTCTCCTTGTTTTCTGCTTGCTTAAAAGTAAGCTAAGTGGACTTATTGTCATGACTAGCAGTGGCCAGATTCATCAGATCGAGTTGTATGGACCCAGCATCTTTTCCCTGTAGGTATGATATGTGGAGTAAGTTCTCATTATTTTGATGCTCTCATTATTGAAAATGAATCCACTATAGTTCTGAATGGTGTTTTCCAGATTAGATTACACACAAGACAATTTATCACAGTTTCATCATAAAATTTCTCAATACGTGGAAGATTAAATGATTTATTCTTTGTGGCTAATATTACTACTATGGACTGAAAGTGCTAAGTCAATGAATTAATCATGTAATTAAAATATTTAAGTTTTAGTGATTTACAATATATTGTAAGACTCTGTCTTGTAGCCAGTGGTCAGGGCCAGGCATTTCTAGGATTTTGACTTATTATTCAAGAAACTGAAGTAAAAGCCTACAAAGATTTGCAAAAGTAGCAAGGTAACTTTCTTTAAAGCAAAGCAATAGAAAATATATGAACACACTACAAGGGAACAGCTGGTGTCTGCGTGAATATACTCAATGGCTCAATTTTTATTAGGGGGCTTCCTTTTATGGGGCTCAAGAGAAAAGGATTATTTATATATGAAGGGGCATAGCAAAGGTAGTCCTCTGTTTTGATTACTAGAGTAGGTAACATAATCACTTTCTGTACTGCTTATGTCTCTGTCTGTATTACATCTGATTTAAATCATACATATGCCCAGTTATGCCTAGGTATATAATGGCAAATAGGCAATGTTCCCTTAGATGTTTACCTGGAGACACATAGATTTATCCTATTTGCTCATGGACCCATGAGGAGTTCAGGAGAGATCAGCCTTTCTGTCCTTTGTACTTAGATAGATAGGAAATATATTTGAACAGAATTGCTCTATTTAGTTGGTGTTAGGGTGGGAGAAAGCTGTTCCACTGTTCCTTCCAGGAGAGGTGTACAAATAGCCACATAACAACCAGGTAGCCACATGACAACCAGGAAGGGGGCTGAAGGGTTTAGGTGAAGGGTATGGAGGATGTGTGGGTTCACCGTGAATGCAAGTAAAGGAGCTAGGCTCCCATATACCTTGATAGAAGAGGGGTGTGAATAATTGAAACCAAGTAGAGTCCAAGGTTTTTCAGTGATTCCTATGCCTGCCTGATTTAGCATCTTCAATTTACATGAAGAACTCCCATCTGCAAAATTTCTAGTTTTACCACAAGCAATCATCAATATGCATACACTCATTGATTCTCATGGCTATGTCACTGAAGAAACAGATAAGCTCCTGTCTCCTCCACAGATTAATCCTATTCAGAGTTCCTAATACTCCCTTACTGTTCCCAAGGGAATATCAAGCCTGGTAAGTGTTCTACAGTCCATCTCATTTTTCTTAATTCAGCTGTACATTACTACTAACATCTCTACCATTATTTCTAAGCTTATCTTATAAAATGGTACCGGTATGTGTACTGTATCTTAGTAACAAAACTAAATACTTTTTTTTTTTTACATTCTAAAATCTCTCTAGAGCACTTTATGACTTTTGAATAGGGAAAGCTGATAGTATTGGCCCTGAAAACATTGCCCCAACTGAAATTCATATGACAGCCAGACAATCAATCAGTCCTCTACAGACAGATTTTTTTAAACTTATGATGTCTCTGCAGTGCAATAGCTATGCACCTGATCCTGGTAGTTCATATTATGAGACAAGATGCTCACTCATCAACCCATCAACCACAGTCTTGCACTCTCCCCCACCCTGCATCAGAAGAGTCAGGCAACTTTTATCCAGAGAATTCAGAAAGTTCAGGGGCAATATGCCCTTTGGGTTGCATGTTCATTAGCATCTTCCCTCCTTGAGGACTATGGATCAATTGAGTTAGAAGCTCAGACAAAGAACATGCCCAAAGAAGTCGATAGAACTGAGCTCTTGAGTAAAACATTTCTAGAGAGACACGATCTTGCATTTGGAGTGGCACCCTAACAGACGGAGAGCTTTTTAATGAATATAAGGAACTCTGGAGCTCTGTTCCACAGTGTTTGTTTGGACAAAGTTACAGTTAAACTCTGAAGCTGGGAAGCCTCTTTGCTTCTGAGTAGATATGCAGGTTGTCTCCAAGTGAAGATTTCCATTCATGTGCTTAGGGGACACATGTATCTGATGGGGGGGTGGTATACAGGATGAGTAAGCACTTGTGTTGAACACTTGGATGAACAAGTAAATAGTTGTACAGTTGCTTGGAATGGGCCAAACCATTCATGTGCTTAGTCACACTGAGAAAACCACACCCCTATCTCTGGGCAGATGATCTATAAATACAAACTGTTGAGTCTATTTATATGGTCTTTGGGCTAACCACTTTGTATTGAATGATCAATCAATAGAGTGCTCATCCATGGGAGAGTCTAGTTCTTTCTCTCTCAGCAGTCATTAATTGTTTACAATTCTTTCTCTAGAACAAGAATCTTTCCCTTCTGCCTTAGGACATCTATTGATATTTTCATTGATCAGGTCTTGTTTATAGAGCCATTTTCAAGATAGGTAGTTTCACATTAGGCTTTCTGGTATTCTAGCTCTGATAATCTTTCCACCCCCTCTTCCAAAATGTTCCTTAATGCATACATATAGGAGCTGTGATATAGATGTAAGCATTGGGACTGGGCTCCTCACAATGCATTGATTTTTGCATTGTGTCTAATTGCAGTTTTCTATAATGGTTGCCATTTTTTATAAAGGGAAGCTTATTTGATGAGGAGTGATAGCACCCCTTGACTGTGGAAATAAATATAAGATTCAGATGCAGCTAAGGAATTATGCTGGTCTAGCAATTGGTGGTAGTAGATTCTCTTCTATGATCCATGACCTCTCTATCTCAAGGTAGGTGGCCAGATGTCTAACACTAGGCCTAATTTCTTCCCTTTTGAGTGGGCCTTAAGTTCAATTAGAGAGGTACTGGTTAATGCCAACTTGTGAGTGCCACGATTGCACTTTCATTGGTATCTTGCCATGCTGCTTATTGTTGTTGTGGTCTAATAGCTAGGCAGGACTATTGATTGCTTTCCTCCATTAGCAGCCTGGAGAATGCTTTTTGGCACCTGTATAATCTCATATACTTTAAAGCATGACTAGATTGGTTTCAACAACCTTGTAAAATATAGGATCTGCATAAATAGTTGCTATGTTGTATTGTTTAAAGAATTAGTACAAGATAATTAAGGAGTATGTCCATGTTCTGTTGATACATTTTTTTTTTCAACTAGTATTTGTTGTCTTCTACTGGTAGAGAATACAAATTACTTTCCCAAAACTACTATGGAATAATGGTCAAGAACATTTAAAATATATATATATATATTTTTTATTGTAGAAAACTGGGTCTTAACTCTACCAAGGGCCGCCAAAAAGTAAAAATGTCTATAGAAACATTGCTAGAAGAATTGAGGGAAAATCAGCTATAGATTCAAACTCAGGCCTGGAGAGTATTTCTCCAGGTTTTGGGACTCCAATGGTATCAAGACAACCAAATAAATAGAGAGTGATAAATAAAGAGAACCATCAAAGAAAATGCAGGAGTTTAACAAGGTAGCAAGGGCTGGGTCCTAGGCTAGTAGACAATGGTGAATTGATAAAAGAGTTGTCCACTGCACTACCAAAAGCTGAACTGATGAGAGGAACAAGATCTGGCCACAGTTGCAAGGGCTGGGTCAAAGGCAAAAGTGGGTGTTTTAGTATGGACATAATAGATGTACACTCCCATGATCAGTGCTTCTTATAGCCACTCATTCTGAGTTAACCTTTGAAAATAGTTACCACATGGCTGCCCAGAACCATGTCTTAACATTATGTTACCTGAAATCCCTCCTTGAAAAAAGTAAATGATGAATTATTAGAAGTTATTTTTCCTCAAAACCAGAACACAGGCAATGTTGTACCCTGTGGCTCTACTTTCAGCTTAATGTCATGAAATAGGAAAGGAAGTTTCAGACAATAAAATGGATACTGTCTTGGCACATGGGAGCTGTCCATGAGAGAGAAAGCATAGGCCAAAATTTCCGACAGCAGCTTCTAACCCATTACCTGAAAGTGACTAGTCCATCACACAACAAAGCAAAATTATCAGAAACAGCCTGCTATTTTGGAAAGGGTAAAACAACCTCCTGTCTGTAACACAAAACAGAAAATCCTACCTGGAAGAGGGAAGGGAAGTAATTGTCATGTTTTATGACATATGATAAATCAATCATCACTATATTTTATTGATAGGTTGTTAAACATCAAGATATTGCAGGATACAAAAAGCAACCTCACTGAAGAAAATAAGAATTCTACTAGAAATTATGTAATGATCACCACCTTCTAATACACAAATTACTAGCATTTATTCTTTGATTTGGATTTTCTCTGTCTTCATCTTTAAAACCCATTCCCATCACATATAATGAAAGTAAGAACACTAGCCTTAAATACACACTTTGAATTCAAAGTGAGGAGATCTCGTTGCTTTAAGCATTATCTTTAAGGTACTATAATATTAAATGCACAGAATGAAAGTGCTTTTTTGTAGATATTTCTCACTAAGAGGATGCTTGAAGTACATTTGGAGAGGTAGGAATTTAATGTATAGTAATTTCATGTTAGATATTGCTCCATTTGAGCATCTTAATGTAATGCACTCTGCTTTTGCTTATGCGAGATCAATAGGTACTGCTCCTATTCCACCATTTTCTCATGCATTTATGGACCATAACAATTATGGCTTTCCCCACATGATCATATTTAAATATAACCAACTTACTGTTTGGGGACTCGCATGTATTATTAAGCTAAAACAAATGCTCTCTTTGGATTTAATGAAATCTACACCCTCAAGTGCCTGGAAAATCATTGCAAATAAGGTAACCAAAAATAAAGCAAAGCACAATTATTAGGTTTAATTCCTAAAATAAAATTAGTGCACCTAAAAGTAATAAACACGACAACCCTGACTTATCAACTGCTTCACCAAGCAAGTCCCCTTGAGTAAGTTAATAAAGATGGTGTTTTAGTCTTCTTTGTGCAGATTTTCTGTTGCCTTACAATTATTTGAGCTCTCACAACACACATGACCTCGAACTCCTGAAGTACCTTCTACATCGTCATGCATAGATTCATGAGATTTCTATTGAAGCTTTCTCCATCTTAAGGCTTTGAAAAGAAAAAGAAATGGTTTCACAAAATATGACTATTAAGAAAGATCCATGTGATCCTTGGGAAAGGTTGTTTTTAAGAATCTGAGAGGAAATTCATGCAAAAGAACTAGATGCATGAAATGTTTTCTCTCAGCAGGTACATACTAGATCCCACATAAAACTTCTGGCATCTTCTGTGCAGAGAAAATTTATTCAGGTAAGATACTTGCATTTTCTGCCCCAGTTTTAAAATTTCATTGGACTCTATTTGAAGATAGCAGAATGCATCAACAACTATAGCTCCTCTTTCCAAAAATTTACATGGAGAGGATTAATTTTTTTATATTTAAATAAGTATATCTGTAGGTATATGCACATATCTGCATATGCACATGGCCACACAGTTAGCTATACCATAAGGTGCATTCCTGTTATATATCATACCATTAGACTACTCACAAGCAAGAGGTATTTTCAGCAAAATGGAGACCTCAAGAGACTTCTTAAAAGTAGATACATTTGGACTTGTCAAAAGAACAGAGTTGCAAAGTTAATGTTCTAGAGTATAAATGATAGAATAATTTCATTACAGAGGAGGCCCATTGAAGAAATTGAAGTACCAAACCTATAGCACCCTCTCCCATAAAAGAGAGATGGAAGCATTGAAAAAGACTGGAAATGGTCACTGGCCCCCATCTCTCCTATTTGTCAGCCACAACTTGTGTACAAGGTGAACAGTAAGAAAAAGAGATTACACTAACAAGGGAAAGTAAACCAAGGAGTGACAGGTTGGAGAGACAGCTCAGTGCCTAACCAGCACAGTTTGCTTTCGCAGAGGACCCATGTTCAATTTATAGCACCAAAGTTGCCTGACACACAACTGCCTGTAACTCCAGCTCCATATAATCTGGTATTTTCTTCTAGACTCTAGGAGCATTGAATTCACATGAACAGATACCTGCCCCTATACACATCAATGCACATAATGAAAAATAAATACTTGGAGGTATAATAGAAGTAACAGAATGAGAAAGAACCCTAAATTCCCTTGAATGAATGTGTAGTGGAGCAGAAGAAAGGCCAGGGGTGCAAAGGTCAGAGAAGTTTTCCCAGGAGCAGAGACTGCATGCACAATTGTAATTCTTGCAAAATTCATCCAGTAATTTGGCTAGTTGGCAAATATATGGAAGCTTCATTTTCCTGCCATGGCACTATTTTACACGAAATCTTTTAGGTTACCATGTATTCTGAAAAAGGTGTTTCAGAGAAACATGCCTAATGCCTGGAAAAAAAAATCTAACCGAGTAATTAAAATAATCAACCTAATTCTCTGTTATTCTGGTGAAGAGCAAACACAGAGGAAATACAAATAGTGAATAGAGAAGAGTAGAGCAGATGAAAAGTGACCAGAAGCAAATTATTTCAGGAATACTCAAATTCATCTGCAGCTTTGAAAAGGAAAAATATTAGAATGCTTTGCCTTTGATAAAAATCTAACATATCTCCACAATAAAAGTCCTATAGTGATAGACATAGAGAGGCATACTTCAATGCATTAAAAGCTATGTCCTTTGCATGAGAACAGGAACAGGCAGAGTGCTGGAGAGGTCCCCAGAAATCCACAATGATACATTCTCTGTAGACTGCTGGCAATGGTTGAGAGAATGCCTGATCTGACCTAGTCTGGTGATCAGATGGCTAAACACCCTAACGGTCGTGCTGGAACTCCCGTCCAATAACTGATGGAAGTGGATGCAGAGATCCTCAGCCAGGCCCCAGGTGGAGCTCCAGGTGTCCAACTGTTGAGAAAGAGGAGGGACTATAAGAGAGTGAATTGTTGAGACCAAGATTGCAAAAAGCACAGGGACAAATAGCCAAACGAATGGAAGCACATGAATTATGAACCAAAGGCCTTGGAGCCCCCAGCTGGATCAGACCCTCTGGATAAGTGAGACAATTGAATAGCTTGAACACTTTGGGAGGCATCCAGGCTGTGGAACCAGGACCTGTCCTTAGTGCATGAGCTGGCTGTTTGGAACCTTGGGCTTACACAGGGACACTTTGCTCTGCCTGGAAGGAGGGGACTGGACCTGCCTGTACTGAATCCACCAGTTTTAAATCAATCCCCAGGGTAATCTTGGCCCTGGAGGAGATGGGAATGGGGGGGGAGGGCCTGGGAGGAAGGTGGGGGTGGGGGCGGGAGGGGGAGGACAGGGGAACCCATAGCTGATGTGTAAAATTAAAACACAAATATAATAATAATAATAATAATAATAATAATAATAATAATAATAAAAAAATGCAAAAAAAAATCTACGAATGACAGATCCACAGCCAACCTTATCCTAAATGAAGAAAACATAAAGGAAATCCAATGTAAGCAGGAATGAGACAGGGCCGTGTGCCATCCCTACTTCTTTTAAATATTGTGCTTTTAAGCAATAAGGCAAGAGCAGAAAATTAAAGAAATATAAATAGGAATAAAAGAAGTCAAGCTATCTCTGTTTGTAGATGCTATAATCCTATGTAAAAGAGATCCCCAAATTCTAACAGAAAACTTTTAAAATGCTTCAACCATTTCTGCAAAAAGGCAGAATACAAAATCAACTTACAAAAACGTGTAGGATTATTCTATATACATCAACAAGAATACTAAGAGGATAAGATCATAGATGCACTTAATTCAAATAGCCTCAAATAAAATAAAATAAAAATAGAAAATAAGTATAAGCAAGGAAGTGAAGGAGGACCTCTCCAAACAAAACTTCCAATGTCTGAAAAGAGAGGAACAAGAAATCACCCTATGCTCATGGACTGGTTAAATCAACATTGTGAAAATTACCATCCTACAACAATCATTGACAGATTTAATACAACCCAAGTCAACATTTCCATCTCTTTCTTCACAGAAATAGGGAGGGAGGAAAGCTATCCTAAAATTTGTATGTAACCTCAAAAGACCCCAGAGATCCAAAACAATTGTGAGCAAAAGAACAATGCTCACTTGAGGGATGATTGTTTCAGACCTCGATATACAGTATAGCGCCAAAGCAATAAAAACAAAATGGTACTGGTATGTAAACAGACATGTAGACCAATGGAACACAATACAAGATCCAAACATCAGTATTTATAATTATAGCCATTTAACATTCAACAAAGATGCCAAAAACATACACTGGAGAAAAGACAGCATTTTCAACAGTGTTTGGAAAACTGGATCTCCACATGTGGAAGAATGAAAATAGACCCCTCTCTATCATATTGTGCAAAACATAAGCCCAAGTGGATCAAAAAAAGAATTGGTTTGATAGACTATGTAATAATATAAGTTGCCAATAATGATGGGGAAATTAATGATAGGTTCCCAGGGTCTCTCTTCCCATTTTTTCCAATATTTCTTTAAGTCTAGGATTGTTCTAAAATATAAAGTTAATTATAAAACATGATTGTTAAGTTTAATAAACAATTTGGGAACAGAATGTTCATTAAGTCAATCTTGAAAGAGGAATACGAATATGAACCAGATACAGCTGAGAAGTAGAGCTTGGGCATAGCCTATACTGGTCCTTTGTACTGAGAAATAGGAAAATGGTTATGAGAAAGCAAGCATACCTAAAAGACACTGACTCCACAGTAGACTCCCCTATAAATAAAATAAGGCATACCAGCCCTGAGACTTGATCACATTTGTATTAGATTGGAAACCCACCCAATACTCAGTGAAGGGTGACAATAGCTTAGACACATCTGTATCCATCCATGTGAAGGAACAACAGAATAAAATTCTGGACAGGGAAACAGGTCTTTGTGTTTATTCCACTGAGACTAAACTGAACAGGCGGTAAGAACAGGGTCTGGGTTTGAGAACATAGCTTGTGCTGGAGCCCTTGTTCAGCATGCTCTAAGTCCTGGCTTCCATACTAACACCACACACACACACACACACACACACACACACACACACACACACACACACTACAATTGACTGTATTGTGTAAAAGTATTTAGAAAGAAGGCCTTAAATTTAGTGTTAAAATACCTATGATCTAAACTCTGCCTGTAAATACCACTGTCTCAACAAAACCAAAATCAAGTGACAAGTGAGTGTGTCACCATTCGTGAAGGATGCAGTCATGGCATGCGAGTGGGCCGGGCTCCTGATACGCTTTTCCTGCTCTGTGTTTTCCTTTAAGTAGACAGTCACAAAGAGTGGAACGTGGTTAATAATATCAAATACAAGTGTTTTCATTAATAGAATAGAAAAACTTACAAATATGTTACAACTAACCTTCTTCACATGGGCTCAAAAATCCATTTCCATATTCCTTTCAAATGTGCTTCTTGTTTCTCCTTAAAACAATCAATGAATAATTCGTTCATAAACTTGATTAGTGAATAACACTGCAGAATCAGATGTAAAATAGGAAGTTATGGGAGAGACAGACACACAAAAGCACCAATGACATATGACCATGTTTGAGTTATAGTAAAATGACAAGAATGTATTACAGGAATACTGATGAGGGGGGCAACTCCCCAGAAGATGGATGCATAAATGCATCCAAGAGCTTCAGAAGAGCCTCTCAGCTTACTGGAGAGCCACAGATGTGCCTCTCACCTAGCTTACTGAATTAGAATTGAATTTAGATTTAAGTTTTCTGAATCAGGATTTGAATACATGTCATGTTTGGTGTGCTTTTGTGAATTATATAGTTATATAAACAAAGCCAGAGAAATGACAACAATTAGATTTGGGTAAAACTCTATATTTTAGCACTATTCGATAGGTAATAATGATGATGCAATATTAACTAAGAATCTGGCAAACAGCCGAGTCTTCATTTATAAAACAGGAAAGGAAAATGACCTCATCATGTGCTTTCATTAAGAGTCCTACTTTATTCTACCAATTAGACTAGGCAAAGGGTGCCACAAAGACCAGTCTAGTCCATGCATTATATCTATGGTTCATTTTAATAAAGCTCTGTTTTTCAAAGTTGCTTATGGGACTGTGGTCTCAGACATTACCTAGTTGACCCCGAGAAGGGAAATGAAGAAATCCCAATGCTTGATAACAGTTACTAAATCAAAACCTAAAAATTCCGAGGCATTTTTGATACTGCTTAATGGCTTTGCTCATTATTGCTTTACTAGATTGGTCAGGAAAACAGACTGAGTATGTGGATTACTTTTGAAGGGACTGGATTGTGGGAATATGTGTAACAACAGATAGTCCTTGAGATACTGACAGATGATACCTCATTATCAGATCCTCACTCTGGAGTTACTAAAAGTCATGTTCAATTGCAAAGTTGGCACATGTTTGGTTTTGCTTACCTTATGTGATTATACATCCAAACTAATATGCTTTCTCAAATAAAATATCCAACAATAGATTTCAAAATAAATGCAAGGACATAGAAATAGTCTACAGCAAGAAAAAAAAATCAGAAGGTGGAAAGGATGGCTTAGTGGATAAATTACTTGCCATGCAAGCATGAAGACCAGAGTCTGGTCTCAAATTTCTACATAAAACCCATATCTAATGGCACAAGCCTATAAACTCAGTGCTGGATGATAAAGACAGATAACTCCTGAGGCTTGCTGGCCAGCAAAATCAACATCTCCAGGTTCAATGAGAGTTCCTGTCTCAAAAAAAAAAAAAAAGGTGGAAAACAGCTGAGTAAAATAGTTGATACCATCCAGGACCCCAAACACTCACTGCATGTGCATACACACACAGAGACATACACAAAACAAAACAAATTTTCTTAGTAACATATACATGTATATGTTTATATATATATATATATATATATATATATATATATATGTGTGTGTGTGTGTGTGTGTGTGTGTGTGTGTGTGTGTGTGTGTGTGTAGGTTTATATCAATGTTTCTTGAATGATAATATATAATTATATTATGTACATTAGATTGAAGAATTGCATAATGCCCTTGACTCATTCTGCAATCAGTAATATAAAGATAGAAATAATATAACTACAATAAGCCAGGCAAGATTTGACCCTAGAGGACCTCAGGCTTCACTTCAGGAAGAGTACTCCAGAACTGAAGTACAGATTTTAATTCCCATCAAGGGACAATGTAACACAGTGTTTACACCATCCCTTGTCCTTGCACATCCAGGACCACTTTCCTACTTTGATGGACAGGCTTCCTGTTTGCTTGTGTCTTTTCCCTACCTTTGCATCTTGATTTAACTGGGTTCATTGTCTTCTTGTGTCAGCTCTGCCTTTTCTCCAAGATCCTCATCTAATTAAGAATGATCACATTGTAATTGTCAAGGGTTGGGTCTTATTATGAAGGTAGAAAATAGGAGGAATATGATTCTTGGAAATGTTGGGAAAGACAGGATGTAGAAAATTTGGAGGAGAAATAGTTCTAAAATGAACACAAGATTAATTTGGAAAACTTTCTTAATGACAATATAAAATGAAGTGAATAGGTAAGCAGTATTGAAAGTCAGACTTATTTTGTGTAGGTAAACATAAATTACACACAAGCAAAGACTCTCAGTATGTACCTAAAGCATTGGCTTCTCTAATATTATAGAAAATAGTATCAATATTTACCTTATGAATTTTAAATTTCATTATGTTAGTCTCAGAATTTCTATAGTAACCTAGACCATTTCCTTGTGCTTACTCAAAAATTAAGCTTCACTCAAACTCATAATGTAAAACATTCTCTTTTGAGGGGCTCTGTTATTCATTAAATAAATGTTTTGAACAACTACAACTCATACGTAAGTCTTATACAAAGAAAATACACATTTTGTTAAGATGTCACTATCTGGGGTGTAAAAAACATAAAAGGATGTTCAGGGGCTAGAACTGTGTCTTATCGAATGGACCATAGATGTCATGTTTTATCAGAGCACTAAAGCATACAAGTCCCATGAAGTCAAACAGAAAGAGATGTGTGTGTGCAAAAGTCTAAAGCCCTTGACACCAAAGCGTACTTGGATGTAAGGGAATACTATCCAAAAAGGAAGATAATGGTGAGCTTGAACTGCAACACAAAAAGCTGTTTTGGAGACACTCAGCAAAGACACTTAGAGATGTTAGATCAGTTGTTTGATTTCCATCATTGTGGTATAAAGTCCTTGTCCAGAAGTAATTTATGGGAGGGAAGGGTTTTAATTGGCTACATTGCAGTACATCACTAACAGAAGTCAGGGTAAAAATATAAGCAAGAGCCTGGAGGCAGGAACTGAAGCAGACAACAGAGGGATGCTGCTTCCTGCTGTCTATTGATGGCTTGCTCTTTTACAACCTAGGACATCTGTCTAGGGAAGACACCTCCCACAGAGGGCAGGGTGCTGCTACATCAATCATTAAACTAGAAACTGCCCTCTCAAACTTGTCTACATGCCTGCTTGATGGAAGCAAGTGCTTGGCTGAGGTTGCCTCTTCCCGGGTGACTAGAATTTGTGACAAGGTGACAAAATATTAGCCAGTAAAAAATAGAAATGGAAATGACTTCCTTCATGTGAAAAAAATTACCTGAGGAAGTGAAGTGCAGGCTGAAGAACGAGAGGCAACCAAGGATAAATGGACCAGAACAGAGACAGGCAGGTGATGGAGGGGCTCTTCTCTCCTCCATAGGCACTTCCAGATGAGCTTGGCTACTCAACAGCAAAGTGACCTGGAAAAAACAAAACCTTATCAACTTCAATTACTTTTCAGAAGATGCCTAGAACATACTATCTCCCTCAAAGAATTGTTAAAAGGATTAAATAAATTCAGACATGTTAGTCAAACTCATTACTAATCTTTGCATAGGAGTTTGGGGGCAGTTTTGTACTTTCTAGGAGTAGTATTAGGAGAAAGAACAGGTGTTGGGAGGCAGATAACACAGAAAGGTGGGAGTTACAAAAGGCACAGATTGCATTTCCTTGTTTATTGAATTTGGAGAAGGTGAAGGTGTGTGGCTGCTCTCTTGGAAAGATTCAGTGACTGTGGAGCAGTATGTATAGAGTGGAGCCCACCATATCCAACCAGAAGATCTGAATCCAGGAGACACACAATTTACTGGTTTGTAAATTGCTGCTACAAAATGCTTTGACAATTAATATGGTATGGCCCCTGCTGGTGGGGAAGCTCTGGTGGCAGAAGCTTGAGGCTGCTGATCACACTGGGCCTGCAGTCAGTCAGTGAGAGCAGTGAGTGCTTATGCTCAGCTCAATCACACAATCAATCCCAGGACTCCAGTGCACAGATCATTGCTACCCTGGTCAAAGTGATTTTTCCTGCCTCAATTAATCTAAACCAGATAACTCCTTGGGGTTATGCCCTGAGATTTGTCTCTGAGGCAAACTTAAGTCTTGTCTAGTTGACAGGCAATAGTAATCATCACTCATGCCTCTAAAGCTCACACAAAGGATCTATCCTATAAGAGTACTCGGCAGGTGTGCTCTCAGTCTCTGGTGATGTATACTACTCTGCACCCAAAAAACAAATGAAGCCTAAATCTGACTTTCTCTGGCTTGCATTTTTAATGATCTTTGCTTTTTGATTTCCTAGCTTCCTGAGAACAGATGAATTTCTATTAAGATGATTTTCATCTCTATCCTACTTATGACAGCCATCTGATACTGTCTTGCAGCCAAGATCACCCTTGGTTCCAAGTTGCATTTGCCCCTACTGTGTGGATATGCCAACCAGTCATCCATATGAAGGACTGAGTTAAAACTATCAATGCTTTGAGGCTTTGTTGAGGTCTCAGTGATGCTTTCTATTAGGCATGGCTTTCACAGTGTGGTCCTGGGATCAGCAGAAGCACCAGGAAATGTTTTAGGAACATATTCAAGCCTAGAGCTGCTAAGCTAGATGTTCTAGACATAGAGAACAGCACTGGGTCTCTTCACAAATCTGTCAATAGACTCACCTGAAATCCATGTTACAAACCACTGCATGAGGCTGAGATGCAACAGAAGAATACTAAAAGAATGAAAACAAAACCAAAAACATTCTATTCACAGCACTGGTACTTCAAACTTACCAACTAATAGTCAAAAAATTAATAAAGCAAACAAACAAAACACACACACACACACACACACACACACACACACACACAAATACTACATATCTCATTCATAAAGGGAAACTTGGAAAATTAGAGGAAGGTGTTAAAGGTCATTCCAAGTTTTGTCAAGGACATCCGTTTTGTATTTTGTTTTCTAAAGATGCCAAGATGTTCTTCCCTGTACTATGGGCTTGCAGCCCAGGCTGTCTCCCCTCTCTCATGAATTGAAGTCACTTACCATATTAGAATTAGCTGAAGGCTTTGGAAGACCTCTGTCAAGCTTTGCTTGTGGCTTGAGTTTCTGGAGATGTGTATCTCTTCTGGCTAGAAATACACTGTTTCCATGGGCATCAACCAATGATTTATGCTCTCAATGAGCATCTTATGTGTAACTACTCACCCAGATTGAATCACTAGCTGTGCTGACTAGAAAAGACTGTTGATTCTGGCACTTGTTACCTGTGCACCTTACAAACAGAAGGGATTTAGCAGAGAAACCAGGATGCTGCAAGAAGAATTAAGGGAAGGGAGACAAGAGCCAGAAATGAATCAGAAGGAAGACTGACATAGTCTGAAACTGCTGGGTCTCACTGGGGGGTAGTAGGTGAAGTATGAATTGTATAGAGGTTTGCAAATGTATCTCTTCAATTAGCCACATCAACCATTGTTGATTCTTGGCAATGGCTTTTTTTTTTTTCCTGTTCTTCCATCTGCCAGCAAATACTTGCTTCTATTCTTCTCTGCTCTTCATTTCTCTATTCTTCTAGCTCCTCTTTCTGCAGGCCTTACTCTACCTAAACTTCTTCACCCCCTGGATGAAGAAAATACAATAAATATCTTTGTCACATCTCCTTTGCATTAACCAAGCCACTCAATTCTGTATTCACATCTTTGTTCCGCTTACCTTCTCGTCAGCAAACAGTGCATGCTTTTAGATTAGTTTTTGTAAAAGGTTTTTTTTTTCTAAGGGACCTTTATAATGCTCATAAGGAAGCAGTCAATTTTCTTTTATGTTCCTGATTTTGTTCAGGTAAGGTTTATAAATACCTGTAAAGAGAACAGATGAGAAAGTATCTTTATACTGGGAAGAAATCTGTTTCATAGCTACTGCTTAAGCAGAATATTTTTTAAATTTACATTTCTAAATTTAAACATGTTTTCACTCACTCACCTGAGGAGGATACAAGACAGAAAAGCCAACAGAGAAAGAGAACGTCGGAGCAAGCAGTAGAAGGCATTTGTTACCACACATTGCTGTACTACCCCCAAAACAGCAAAGGACAACTGAGCAGCTGCAGACTTTAAATTATCTTTATCAATTACATAATGAGAACTGAATGTAACACATTTTTATCATACTTACTTGGTGATTTAGCTTTGTTGATTTCTCTGGTTTTAGAGTATACCTTTAGACCTCAACTTTCATCAATGAGAGTACCTTAAATACAGTGGTTTACAAGAAATGATAGCTTTTCAAACTAAGTTGGATTTCCCCCTCTCTCTAACTCTCACACACTCACTTGCTGTCACTCTCTCCTCTTTTTAAAAATAAAGTTTCCTTAATTAGCACTGGCTAGCCTGGAACTCACTGTGTAGACA